>NC_139893.1:2935551-3043051 GCF_905171665.1 Trachurus trachurus | reverse complement strand
CACACACGCCGCCGCCGCTCCGGAGGGTCGGCTCCAACCCGGCCGAACTCAGCCCCATGTGCACACACCGACGGGTGGTGGAGGGTACGAGCACACACACACACACACACACACACACACACACACACACACACACACACACACACACACACACACACACAGAGTCATTTTCAGATATTGTGTTCCTAAAAACAATGGAAATCATTTTTCGAGTAAAGACTAATAGCCTTCCAGTTTGTTTTCTTCAGTTATTTGAATTAAGAAAAGGAAACTAATTTAAGAGGGTTATTGATTTTCGAAATGTGTAAAGTGAGAACTAATATATAAAATACAAATGTGTTTCAGTCTTGGGAGTGCAAATGTGGAATACGCTGCAAAAAATCTAATATCTTACCAAGAATATTTGTCTTATTTCTAGTCAAAATGTAATTTCTAGTCAAAACTAATCTCATTATACTTAAAATAAGACTCATCACATAAAAAGTAGCTTGTTTTTAGACAGGTACTACTTATTTCAAGTCTATTTTCATTTGAAATAAGTAGAAAAATCTGATAGTGGAGCAAGTTTTTCTTCCTTATTACAAGCACAAAAAACTTGTTTTCACTGGCAGATTTTTCTACTTATTTCAAGTGAGCATTTGTTTGAAACGAGTGAAAATGATCTAAAAACAAGTACATTTTTATGAGATGAGTCTTATTTTAAGTGGAAAGAGATTAGTTTTGACTAGAAATGAGACATTTTGACAAGAAACAAGACAAATATTCTTGGAAAGATTTTGAGTTTTTGCAGTGTAAGCTCAGTAATGAGTTGAAGACATGTCGTTCTTTGTTGAGTTTTAAAGGGTAATTGCTGTTTTTTACAACCTGGACCTTATTTCTAGCATAAAACACGATCATTTCCTCCCCCAGATAACTTTGGTGTCATTACAAGTGGTTGTGATGAAATGAGCTCCAGCCGAGAGGCGCGTATATCCGTATAATGGAGTCTACAGGGCAGCAGAATGCAGCCTCTAAATAACACATTATCTGCAGAGAAACTCCTTCATTTCACCAATATTTAGTTCTGATAGGCTAGTGCTATTCCCCTCTGAGTCCGGGGTTAGCTTTTATCAACATCCGGGGTCTGTAGGTTGACCTACTGACCTCTGACCTGGATGATGTCATCTCTGAGCGCCGCCCGGCTCATTCTGATAATAATCATTCTGCTTCGGCATTCGGGTCCATTTTTATCTCAACTAGCCGGAGCTTTAGTGAGTCCAGGTTGAGGAGAGGAAGCCTGTGGAAGCTGAACTTCATCCAGCTGCTCATTTTGTTCTGACAAGTCGGAAACACGCAGAAACGAACCGTAGCATTAGCGGTAGCAACAAGCCGCGCCGCGCGGCGCTCAGAGATGACATCATCCAGGTCAGAGGTCAGTAGGTCAACCTACAGACCCCGGATGTTGATAACAGCTAACCCCGGACTCAGAGGGGAATAGCACTAGCCTATCAGAACTAAATATTGGTGAAATGAAGGAGTTTCTCTGCAGATAATGTGTTATTTAGAGGCTGCATTCTGCTGCCCTGTAGACTCCATTATACGGATATACGCGGCTCTCGGCTGGAGCTCATTTCATCACAACCACTTGTAATAACACCAAAGTTATCTGGGTGAGGAAATGATCGTATTTTATGCTAGAAATAAGGTCCAGATTGTTAAAAAAAAAAAAAAAAAAAAAAAAACGGCCTTTAGGAAAGCCTTGAAATGTAACATAATGAAAAATTATAAAATACAGTAATGGTTACTTTCATCTTTTTATTTTGTACTGTTGATATTCTAGGTAATCTAATTTCATAGAGTGTAAAGGAGAGGCCTCGGGCTTCATCCTATTCCCTTTTCAGTCACTGTATGATATTTTCTTTTTTGTGTGTGTGTGAAATGTATAGTTGCAATTGTGTATAATATGTGCTGGCTAAATTGTTCACACAAAATGGTTGATTTTGATATTGGTGTTGTGTGACCGAAATAAACCATTCATTCATTCATGTGTGTGTCTGCAGCAGCAAGCTCGACGACGGGTCCAGATCACATGAAGCAGGACAAGGACGGTTCAGGGAACGATGCCTCCTCCTGGTCGGTGGACGACGTCATCCGGTTCGTCCAGGACGCCGACCCTCACACTCTGGGTCCTCACGTCGAGCTGTTCAGGAAACACGTGAGTTCTCCTCTGGTTTCACTCGCTGTGTTTGTCCCATCAAAGAAACTCTCCCTGAGCTTTTAGGACTCACGACAGTTGTTCAAGTCAAGTGGTTCAGATTACCACGGCAACTTGAGGCGGTTGCCAATGACGATAGGGGCCCCCCAGGCTGAGACAGACAGAAACGTGGAGAAAAAGAGTGATTTTCTGCCTCTGCACTGGTCTCACATTTGGGCTTACTCTGACAAAACGGTAACTCCTATCAGAACGAAACACAGACCATCATCTCTGTAAGGACTTCCTGAACGTATGGTGTGATTTTGGTGTTTCTACAGTAAATATTTTGGAGACACTTGCGATTTTAAAACAGGAATCCGTTCTGCTTCTCTCAGAAAATCTTTGTATTGGAGTCAATGAGGAGCAGAGACAGACGTGGCCGCACTTAGAGGCTGATAATTCAAATTCTGTAAGTCTCTCAGATATTTTGAGCACATGGTGAGAGACAGAACAAGTTTGTCTACACATTTGGAAAAAATCATGTGTGTAGAGTGTAAATTGTGTCCGGGAGGAGTGTGGAAAGAGAACAAATCTGGATTTTTTTGGGAGCTTTCTCCCACTCTGACTGATGATGTCACACACTCTGACACGAACATTCCGTGCAATACACACCCATTATAATCTCATAATTTCTCCAAAAATGATCATGGTCATTGAACAGTGATTGATCAAAAACTATATGACCCATCGAAATGTGGAGTAATACACCAATACACAAGACTTGTGTCTACTGTTTAAAGTTCAAATGAAGTCTCGAGGTGAAGGTATGCCTGAGCAGTAGACGTTTGAAAAACTCCAATGATTGTTCTTTTTCGCTCTTTTTTTTTTGCCCGTCCCATTGACTTCAATGCAAATTTTTCGTATTCTGTTGAGGAAAGTAATAAGCACACCAATCCTGATCAAACCGCAAGTTTTGATATATAATTTCAAGTAGCGAATCGAAATTTGTCCGGAAGATGAAAAATATTATGTAGGAAAAAATCCCCGTGGCCCTAATAACATCTCTCTCTCTGTCTCTCTGTGCAGGAGATCGATGGTAAAGCTCTGATGTTGCTGCGCAGCGACGTCATCATGAAGTACATGGGACTGAAGCTCGGCCCGGCGCTCAAACTCTGTCACCACATCGAGAAGCTGAAACAGACCAAACAGTAGAGACGCTCCGTCCTCACACACACACGCACACACACACACACACACACACACACACACGGGACGAGCCCCCGTCAGCTGGACTCAGATTTTTTTTACTCCTGGAAACGTTGACCTCAGATCTTTGGACAGACATGTAATAGATACAGTATTATAATGTAGACATCCCAGTGCTGAGCTGAACATGTATTTTAATTAACAGACAGTTTACGCTGCCATAGCAACAGATTCACAGTTTATGGGTTCCTCGTGTTTAAAGTAGCATCAGATGTTCGGTTTAGGTTCATGTTGGAGTTTGTTCAGAGGCCGTAATTACCATAAAGAATTCATTAAAGGGATAGTTCAACATTTTGGCAAATCGGCCCATTGCCATAATCCCTATAGTCATAGCAGTAGGTTTGTTACCTTTAATTGTCGGTGCAAGCTGTTTTTAGCACGGCGGAGCAGAGCCGTGAGCTGCTCAGAGCTACGCTACGGAGGCTCATTATGGGATTTCTTGGTTTCAAACTCATCAAACTCATCAAATACACAATCCAACAACTCCACAACGCTCTGGTGGACAAGTTGTGAGCTGCACATTCACCACACTATGAGATAATAACACAACGTTACCACACAGAGTTGTTTTAGAGGGAAATACAGAGACTGTTGATGAAAAACTGTCCCTGAAGGCAACGCGCATCAGCGGTTTTGCATGAATTTCCCTCTAAAACAACTCTGTGTGGTAACGTTGTGTTATTATCTCATAGTGTGGTGAATGTGCAGCTCACAACTTGTCCACCAGAGCGTTGTGGAGTTGTTGGATTGTGTATTTGATGAGTTTGATGAGGGAAACCAAGAAATCCCATTGTAGCTCTGAGCAGCTCACGGCTCTGCTCCGCCGTTCTAAAAATAGCTTGCACCGACAATTAAAGGTAACGAACCTACTGCTATGACTATAGGGATTATGGCAATGGGTCAATTTGACAAAATGTTTAACTATCCCTTTAAGTTACACACACACACACACAATGATTGGATGAAGTTAGTTAGTTCAGGTACGGACAGTGAACGCATCACTGCATCGTCTCTAACAATGCAATAAAGTTTCTGAGTGACTGCATCTGTTACCGACGGTTACAGACGATTACAGACTGTCACCAACGGTTACCAACGGTTACCAACGGTTACCGACTGTCAGTGGAAGCCAGTGAATCATGGGCGTCATCACCAAGAAGAAGAAGAAGAAGAAGAAGAAGAAGAAGAAGAAGTTCAGATCATAAATCAGTGAATATTTTTACTTCTCATCAGTTGTGACTCTGCAGATTTTTAGAAAAACGAGTGACTGAAGAGTTTCTCTCTCTCTCTCTTTCTTCTCTTTTCTTTTCTTTGTCTCTGGTTTCAATGAAGACATTCGAGCTGGACGGTTTCAGCTCGAGCAACGATGAGGCTCCATGATTGTATTCTGCTCACACACACACACACACACACACACACACACACACACACACACACACACACACACACACACACACACACACACACAATGACTGGAATACTGTAAGTGTTTTGACATTATAATAAAAGAAAAGCTCGTGAACTGTCACGTTTGAGTGCTGTACAGAGAGAGACGAAGCTGTTTTGTATAAAGTGAAGCCAAAAGCTTGTTTTTTTTTTAAAAAGTATCATTTTCTACTGTTTCAGAGTGTATCAACCTGTATCGAGCGTAAAGTGTAATCGATTTCTGTTTGTTTGTTTCTGCCTGAAATAGTTTTTGTGTGTGTGTGTTTGCGTGCACCATCAAATAACCACTTACAGGATATGGAGGTAAATTTGTGTCTTTAATATTCGATCAAAAAAAGTTGATTTAAACAAAAAAATATATTTTCAATCAAATAAAAACTCACTTCAACCAAAGAAAAAAAGGGTTTGAACAAAATTTTTTGGGTCTCAAATATTTTTTTGCATTGAAAAACTTTTTTTTTTTGATTGAAGTGACTTTTTATTTGATTGAAAATATCTTTTTTGTTTCAATCAACTTTTTTTTTTTGATTGTATAATAAAGACACAAATATCCTTCCCATAATGTGGCCCAAATACAAAAATATTACTTTAATCCCAAAAAATATTTTCAATCAAAAAATAACTCACCTTTTCGATCAAAGAAAAAAAGGGTTCAAATGCAACTTTTTGAGTCTCAAACATATTTTTTGCATTCAAACACTTTTTTTTTTTGATTGAAAATGTCTTTTTTGTTTAAATCAACTTTGTTTTTGATTGAATAATAAAGACACAAATGTACTTCCATAACAGGACGGGACGACGACGACGACATGTCCGAGTCGTTTTGATCTGTTCTCGGTGGCAGAGTTACTGGTTTTCTGAACATTTCAGAAGCGTGTTGGAAGCAGCCGGTGTGTGTTGCAGCTGCGTCTCTCCTGTAGCGGTGACGAGTCGATACTTGAAACCATCTTGCTTTAATGTGAAACTCAGGTTTTTAAGTAGATTTATGTTTCTTAGATCATGTTTGACATCGTTTTAGCGTTTTACGTGCGACATAGAGGGACTGCACAATAATCAACCATGTATATTTTTTATTATTGCCTTGTCATCATCATTCTTATCGACCCGCAGCGTTATACATGTGTAAATATATTATACGACTTTTTACTGTAAGTTCAACAACAAATGTTTGTTAAAATGTTTGATATGCATTCACACAATTAAACATTTGTTTACATCATGGTAGTGTTTGACGCAGCAGCTTCAGGCTGTCACCTCTTAAAACAAAGGATGTGTTGGATATTTGTTCATGACCTCATTCATTTATTCCTGTTTTATTATTATCGGAGGCCAGAGGAGGAAAACTCCTCTAGTGAAGTAAAGTTTAGAGGAGTGGGTACAACAGAGTATAGAAAACATTTTTTCACAGACTTCGAGAATGAAGTCATAATATTTTAACCTGTTGTTTTAGAGTTGGAAAGTTGTTAAAGGGATAGTTCAACATTTTTGGCAAATTGGCCCATCAGCAGGTTCGTTACCTTTAATTGTCGGTGCAAGCTATTTTTTAGAACGGCGTTTCCCTCATCAAACTCATCAAATACACAATCCAACAACTCCACAACGCTCTGGTGGACAAGTTGTGACCTGCACATTCACCACGCTATGAGATAATAACACAACGTTACCAGACAGAGTTGTTTTAGAGGGAAATACAGAGACTGTTGATGAAAAACTGTCCCTGAAGGCAACGTGCATCAGTGGTTTTGCATGAATTTCCCTCTAAAACAACTCTGTGTGGTAACGTTGTGTTATTATCTCATAGCGTGGTGAATGTGCAGGTCACAACTTGTCCACCAGAGCGTTGTGGAGTTGTTGGATTGTGTATTTGATGAGTTTGATGAGGGAAACCAAGAAATCCCATGAGCCTCCGTAGCGTAGCTCTGAGCAGCTCACGGCTCTGCTCCGCCGTTCTAAAAAATAACTTGCACCGACAATTGAAGGTAACAAACCTACTGCTATGACTATAGGGATTATGGCAATGGGCCAATTAGCCAAAATGTTGAACTATCCCTGTAAATGAGCATTTTGTGAAGTTGTTCTTCAGTGTAGGTTTCACAAACATGGCACCACATTGTCGTCAGTATCAGGACTTTGAAAAGAAGATGCAAGAAAATGCACCTAATCCACAGAAAGAACCAGAACAGCATCGTATCCACTTACAATACAATTACAATTACGACTTTTTCCTTTTTTCTCGTAAAATTATAATTTATTCTCGTAGAAATTACAACTTTATTCTTGTAATATTATGACTTTATTCTTTGAGTTTGTGAAAAAAAAAGTTCTCAATGTGGCCCTAATGCTCCGTCGTAAGTGGGAAGCATAAAAAAGTTTGTGTTTTATTTCTGCTCCTGTGTCGTGTTAATCATTTCCTGACCCCTCGGTGGTTTCTTGTGGCCTCTGCAGGGGCCCCGGCCCTCAGGTTGAGAAACCGCTGGTCCTTTGAATGGATTCCTACAACAAGGGATGGAAACAAGGAGCGAAGCGGCGACAAAGAGAAGATGAACGGGAAAGAAACCTGATGAAGAGCTCAATGTGTGTTAGTGCTGGTGGGTTTCGTGTGTGTGTGTGTGTGGGGGGGGGGGGGGGGGGGGGGGGTAATAGGGGGGGGTAATAGGGGTCGGGGGGGTCAAAGGATCAGAGACGTCTTATTTAAGGAAAGTGACGGTGTTAAAGGAGTCATTGTTGAGGGGATGAGTCGGATCACAGAGCGTTGGGGTCGAGGAGTCCACGGTTTATTATTTATTTCTCCAACACATTTTTAATCGACATATTTGATGTGTAAAACAGTTATGAAATAAACAAGAACAAAACAAACCAGTTAAAATAAAAGTGCTTCAAGATAAATCTGAGTCGAAATTAACATCTTGTAGCTTATTCATGATTAAAGGGATAGTTCACACTCATTATCTACTCACCCTCATGTGGACTAAGGGCTGGGAGAAGTTTCAGAGTCCTCCGTGGCTTCTCTGAGTTACAGGGGGTCTCGGCGTAGCAGTGCATGTCCATATAACGGTTGCAAATGGATACCAACTGTCTTCGTAACAAAAAGACACACCAAAAAACATCCAAATACCTCCATGCTGCTCGTATGTAATGTCCGTCTTGTATTGAAGCCCCGAAATCAATCAATCAATCGTCAAATTTGGACCAACCAGGAAGAGGAGCTTCGAGAAGCTTCCCCTACAAACAAGCTTGTAATATAGACTTATTTAATTTTTTTCGGGACAATTTCGCATTTCGGGGCTTCAATACAGTTTATTTTTATTAAAAATTAATAACAGTAATTTTTTGATGAATGTGGTTGTGGTTGGATGCATGCTAAAAGCTAATTTCTGGACCAGTAAACTGAAGCAAGTCTTACAGATGGTCTCTGATTTCTATTATATGTAATTAGCATTAAAACCGTTTCAACACTGTGTTCATGGAGATTTTACACAGTTAAGACTTTTTATTTATCTTTTCAGTGGTTTTACCAGTTCTAGGTCCTCACTTATTCTTCTTACCAGTCCAGCCTAATGCCTTGTTATGAATGGTGAACACTTATATTACTGACTGTGGTCAACATGAATACATCGCCATCTAGTGGATAGATTTCGTCGTTGCACTCGGTCCTGATGGGAAGGGAAAAGGAAGTGTCACACAAAAGGCTTTCTGTTTCAATGCAATCACATTTATTGGCTTTTTTTTCTATGCACAGTTACTAAGCAGCCTGATGAGCTGTTAAAATGAATTAGATATAGAATAATGGAATTTTCACAATGTTGTAATCCCCCCCCAAAAAATAAATAAATACAAGACTGAAGGTGTTGCACAGCTCCAAAATATACAAAGGCTTGGAAATAATCATGTAAACTTTGAAAAAAAAAAAACTTTTTTGTTTTTATTCTTTTATTGGTTTATTTTACAAAAGAAAGACTTTGCAAGATTTTTTTCTTTAAAAACTTATTTACAGGTTTATACAAAAATACAAAAGTGATTCAAAACTGTTAAGTCCTAGCTAGTTTTAAACATGGAGCTCTTTTTTTAAATAGTTACACTTTTTCTTCAACATCTGTATTTTTTTTTTTTTTTTCGGTTCTCTGGTACATATTTTAAAGTGTGTTTAGTGTTATTCCATACTGTACACCCTTGAAAAAAAATATCAAGTGGTTGTTGTCACACTTCCCTTTTAGGGCAAAATCGTGTGCAGACATTGGAAAACAGTTTGGGAAAGAAGAATCTACGTCTGTATTAAGGTTGTAGATTCTTTAAGTTTTATTCCCAAAGCTGCTGAGGACTAAATAAGTGTTAAACTAGAGTTTGCATGGCAACCACAGTTTCTCTTCCTAATCACATAGTTTCAGTCAATCATATGTCCACTGCTTTCACAACTAAAGGAAACAGTCTTTAGGTACCTCGATCGGTAGGCTTACAGTACGGAAAAACTCACACTAAACAAATTGTTAAATAGTTCAGTTTTTCAACTTGAAATGGCGTTTCACAGTCACATCGCTTTTTTTTCTCTCTCCCATTTGTCATATAATACTGCATCAAGTCTACAGATTTGCTTATTTTAGTAGTTCATAATAATGTTTTGTGGGATTAAAGAAAGTCAAAAGTAAAGTCAATGACTGTCTGACCAGATTAAACTAGTTTTTGGGGACTATGAATGGATATTTTTCCATTTCCATGTTTTTTTTTCCTTCATTTTTTTTTTGTAATAATACGTTTTATCCAAAAACTGCTTGTCTGGATATGCACATTAGGCTAAAACTCAATATTTCTGTCATATATTCCCAAACCTCCACAGCTCCAGCAAGACTAGGACCGCTCGGCACCAAAAGTGTTTGGATTCTCCCTCCCTCCCTCCCGCCCGACAGATTCGATATCATTTTCTTTACAGTCTCTGTTACGTATGATTGTCCAGTGAGTAAGATATACAGTACAAGATAAACCCCTGTTTGTGATCACAACTATACAGAACAGAATTAGCCAGACAGTTTGTACATCTATACAACACACTATTGAACTTGACATTTGAATGGAAAATACAAAATCTTTTTCTCGTGGTTTATGGAGACATCCCTCAGATAAAAATAATGATATGGTGGTATCCTTTTCTTTTCTTTTCTTTTCTTTTCTTCTTTTTTTTTCTTCGTTACTTATTGCATGCGATAGAAAACACAACAAATAAAACAATGAGCAGGAACAAGTGCGCTTCAGCAACATGGGTTCGATGGATGTAAAATTCTTAGAATCAGTTCACAGCTTTGTACTCTCTCCATCTTACACAGTGTCAGTTCTGCAAATTAGATTCGCTGAGTATCAAACAGTTGTGTTTTTAATCTATCTATCTATCTATCTATCTATCTATCTATCTATCTATCTATCTATCTATCTATCTATCTATCTATCTATCTATCTATCTATCTATCTATCTATCTATCTAATCGCATTTACAATAAAACAGTAATATGCTTGCTGAGGTATTCACAGAATACAGTGAATGGTTTTTATATTGAAGTACGGTCTCTGGATGTTACAGTAAGAAGTATATGTGTTGTTGTGTGTTGTTGTGTTTGCTGTGGTACTGTAGGCAGGTGAGAGTTCAAGCTTTTCCACTGACGATGCTCTGCTTCTGGAACACACTCAATACTATACATGTGTAATATTTATTGGAAGGAAATGAGAGAGGTTTTTTGACGGCGCCGTACTCTAAACCCGCGGTGTTGGATAGATAAAAGGCTGTTATAGACTCGGTGGTGCTGTCAGGGCCGTTGTATAGGGGAGAAAGGTGATGATAACTCTAGGGGCCCAGCGCCCAGTGGGGCCCATAAAAAACCCCCAGTAGTCTAATCTTTGTATGACTGATTTATTCTGCGTAAGACCCTGACTGATACTCATAGTACACTGTAAAAACTCAACATCTTTCCAAGAATATTTGTCTTATTTCTTGTCCAAATGTCTCATTTCTAGTCAAAACTAATCTCTTTCCACTTAAAATAAGACTCATTACCTAAAAATTAACTTGTTTTTAGATAATTTTCACTTAAATTCACAATAAATAGAAAAATCTGCCAGTGAAAGTAAGTTTTTTGTGCTTGTAATAAGGAAGAAAAACTTGCTCCACTATCAGATTTTTTCTACTTATTCCAAGTGAAAATCAGCTTGAAAGAAGTAAAAACGTGTCTAAAAACAAGCTACTTTTAATATGATGAGTCTTATTTTAAGTAGAATGAGATTTGTTTTGACTAGAAATGACATTTTGACTAGAAATAAGACAAATATTCTTGCTAAGATACTTGAGTTTTTGCAGTGTAATGCTGCATTAGCATCAAAACAAAGAAGGCTAAATAAAAAATGATAATACATACGTACGTAGTCTAAGAAAAAAAGTGGAAAAGTCAGGGGGAGGGGCCCACTTTAGTATTCTTTCAGAGGCCCCAGAATTCCTAGCAACGGCCCTGGGTGCTGTACTATACTATACGCCTCTCTGTCGTCGTTAGTGAAAGAGTTAGAGGAGGCTATAAGACATTTGGGCGTCGTGCAGCGGCCACTGGGTTGAGCTTTCACCTGTCTAATGCTACTGGGTCAGTGCAAAATGAAGGAGAGGCAACGAGGAGAGGAGAACAGTGTTCATTGTTAAGATTCATGTGTGATGATGATGATGTCAGTGAAACCTGTTCTTCTTTGCTACACTCGAGTTGATTCCCTATAAAATTTCTGCTTGTTGTTTTTTTATATAGATATTTAAGACTTTTTTTCTTCTTTTTTTAATATTCAGTACAAATATACATTATGCAATTTCATTTATAAGATATATTTTCTTTTCAAGGAATATTCTTGAATCATCAAGTGCAAAAACGAGGTTAGTGCTTGGAAATTTTTTTTTTTTTTTTTTTTCCAAATTCACCTCTATAGTCAAACCGATTGAGAACCTTCTAAAGCATTTTCACCGTCTGCACTCAATGGTATCGTTTTAAAACTGCGTTGAAATGCACCTTCCCCCACTTCAAGTCAGCACATCGAGACTGGCCACTATAGGTGGAAAAGCATTATTCAGTCATACTAGATCATGTCAAGGGTGGATTTAAATAAGCATGTGATTGAATTCTGGTGGAACATGGCACAAGTAATAAGTCCATGCGTATGTATGTGCAGAGATGTGTAGACGACGCTCTGCTTAAAACCACCTCTAGTAGAGAAAAGGCCACTGTGCGATTGTCCAAAAATTAGCCGGTATCTTTGAGAAATAGGCCCCCGTCTATAGGTGCAAGCCCTTGCTCCTTGTTGTTACACACTCGAATCCCAAGACAATTCAATTTTAGAATAGATCACTGAAATTGTGGTACAAATGTCTAAACTAAAAACCTTTCACAGTGAAAGATTTAATTTAATTTTTCTTATATAATACAAAAGGAACCACAAAAATGTCAACAGAAACCAGGGATCCAGGGGATGTTTCCATAGAGGGTCGTCATGCAACATGGTGAAACTTTATCATCATGTTCTGTGGCACAATTTTACAAAAATACATGCATCATGTTTTCTTTTTGGATATAATTTATGTGAAGAAATATATGATTGGCTCTGTGTGATAGATATACTCTCTATGCCAGGTCTGCAGATGGAACTAGAATAAATAAGTCGGTGCTGTGTTGTCGAGATGTTGTTAGTAACTTTCACAACGAAACAACTTCTTGGGTTGTTGGCAGGAATATTTGATTATGGACTCTGGGAATTCAGGCCGATGCTTTTGGGCACCAAAAGTTCAAAGAATATTAAATTTCATAAGAATTTTAAAATTTTAATAAGAAAGCAGCTCCTCAGTGACACACACACACACACACACACACACGCACACACACCATTCAAAACACAAGGAGTAGAAATATGAGTGGATGTTGCATGTGCTCGGTCATGCACACGCACATTGTCCGTATTCCACAAAATTTCTTTCTTTTCTTATCATTTATCATTATTAACCAAACATTTGGGACTGTTTTTTTTTTTTTGTTCGTTTTGTTTGTGTTTGTTTTTTTTGGCATTTTTTGTTTTTGTTTTTAAAAAGACAGTTCAATCAAAATAGGTCTTTTAATAAGTCTTTGCTCTTTTAATTTTGGGAGCTATTCTTTTCATAATACAGTATTTAGATAAATCTTCAAAGTTCTCCTCATAATCCTTTTATCCATTTATGATTCAGTATCTCACAACACTCTGACAGTCTGACACCCTCAAATCGAACCATAATCCAAAAAGTTCACCTAGTTTTTCTTTTTTCTTGTTTTTCTTCTTGTAGGACTTCTTGTAGATTTTGTGTGTTGCAAGAATTTCACTATTGGTCTTGTCGACACACCTATCCAAGATTAGAAGAGTAGAGGGGGTCTCTCAGCGGGCGGTTTTAGGACGATCTGTCGTCATGGGGACTCCCATCCGAATTCTCCGTCTCCCCTTCTGAAATGGCTTGCATGGGCGCCGTGTAGAGGCGGCTGCGTGTGCTGTAGCGGCTGCTGTTGGCCACGGGCGGGATGCGGGAGCGGCCCTGACGAGACGCGGCCGACATGGGAAGGGTTTTGGGAGTGAAGCTCTCTGCGTTGGCCCGGGGGAAAAGGCCTGGGATCTGGATCGGGTCCAGGCTGGAGGGAATGGGCGGTTCTTGGAACGCCGACGGAGGCTCCTCGAACACCCGGAAAGCCCCCTCGGGAAGGGACTCTCCGGGGAGCTTCGGGGTGATGGGGCTCTTCAGGATCTCCGTGGCCGACATGCGGTAGCTGGAGTCGGACCGGCTGCCTTTCTTCAGCAGCAGCAGTTTAAACTCCTCGTTGGAAGTGGTGGACTTCTTGGCGCTGCGGTAGATCGGCACGGGGGCTCGCTGTGAGCCGGCAGCAGCGGCGGCGGCGGCGGCGGTGGTGGTTAAGGTGGCCGGGATGTTGAGAGGAGGAGCGGGCGGGATGATGACGGTTGGGACGTTGCAAGCGGTTACGGCTGCAGGACAGAGACGAGACTTCACATTCATGTCCCCCGAGTCTTTACGGCCCAGGACCTTCCTTTTGGATCTGAGAGGGGAAAGCACAATGTGGCACTTAGACAATGTATGATAAGTAGAGTTGCAAAGGGGTGGAAAATTTCCAGAAATTTCCCATGAGAATTATGGGAATTTCTGGGAATTATTGGGAATTAACTGGAAATTGGGGGTAATTTAAACAAACTGTATCATATCTAGGGTTGCAAAGGGGCGGAAAATTTCCAGAAACTTTCCATGGGAAGTTCAGCTGGGGAATATTGGAAATATTCCAAATTGGAAACTTCCCATGGGAATTTATGGGAATTAACTGGAAATTGGGGGGAATTTAAACAAACGGTATCATATCTAGAGTTGCAAAGGGGCGGAAAATTTCCAGTAAATTTCCAGAAACTTTCCATGGGAAGTTCAACTGGGGAATTTTGGAAATATTCCAAATTGGAAACTTCCCATGGGAATTTCTGGGAATTAACTGGAAATTGGGGGTAATTTAAACAAACTGTATCATATCTAGTGTTGCAAAGGGGTGGACATTTTCCAGTAAATTTCCAGAAACTTTCCATGGGAAATTAAGCTGGGGAATTTTGGAAATATTCCAAATTGGAAATTTCCCATGGGAATTTCTCTGAATCATTGGGAATTCATGGGAATCATTGAGAATTTATGGGAATTAACTGGAAATTGGGGGTAATTTAAACAAACTGTATCATATCTAGGGTTGCAAAGGGGCGGAACATTTCCAGAAACTTTCCATGGGAAGTTAAACTGGGGAATTCTGGAAATATTCCAAATTGGAAACTTCCCATGGGAATTATGGGAATTTATGGGAATTATTGGGAATGTATGGGAATTAACTGGAAATTGGGGGTAATTTAAACAAACTGTATCATATCTAGGGTTGCAAAGGGGCAGACAATTTCCAGAAACTTTCCATGGGAAGTTAAGCTGGGGAATTTTGGAAATATTCCAAATTGGAAACTTCCCATGGGAATTATGGGAATTTATGGGAATTAACTGGAAATTGGGGGTAATTTAAACAAACTGTATCATATGTAAACATAAATGTAAATATTTTCTTTTGTCATAAGCAGACATCCATGCAAAATAATACAATTAAAAAACATGACATTTCAGTAGAACTTTATCAAGTTTTAATTCTTGTCTGAACAATCAATTATTTTATTGAACAACAAAAACATGAATGTTGAGTAAAATATTACTCCCCCTTCCCATGGGCCAACCTTCCAATTTTGTAAATTTCGGATTTATTCCAGTTTATTCCCATATATTCCCGTTAATTCCCATGGGAAGTTTTCAACTTTGAAAATTCCCAGAATTTTGCAACCGTAATGATAAGGTACAGGGACAGACAAAATAACATCAACACAAACAAAACTGCATTCCCACTAAAACCTGACAAGTATTGCTGTACATAGACACCGTTTACTGACCTGTGTATCATGGCAAACAGGTCCTCGGTCGTTCGGGTCTTGTTGGGGGATGTGAGAATGATGTCATCATCCACTTTGGTGTCATCCGTCAGAGGGGAGAGTGAGTTATCACTGGGCGTGGAATCTGAAGTACACAACATCCCTATAACATGTCATCTGGTTGTCTGATCATTCAGTACACAAATGGTGAAATAACCATCATTTAAACCTTTCTCTCTATTTATTTTCATCATTAGCCAGCTATTTTTGCAGTTATTTGCTCTTTTTTGATCTAAATATCACGCTACTTTTGTGTTTCAACTTTTTTTTTTTTACCAGAGAGTGCTTCCCGAGTCCATGACCAGCAGATAGACACCATCCTTTCGACTGTGCGTGCAGTAACAAGGGAGATAGAACCGTATCGCCGTAATTAGCTTAGCTCAAACACTGGAAGTGTATGGGTAGTGTTAGCCTGCCTCCACCTAAAGTCGCTAATTAGCTTAGCTCAAACACTGGAAGTGTATGGGTAGTGTTAGCCTGCCTCCACCTAAAGTCATCAGAGAAACTCTTCAGCAACTCTAAACGGAAACCGGCGGGCCGATCTTCGTCTCAGAGCTGACAAAACTCTCCGGTAAGGCATCTTGAGCGGTCAAATGCCGCTAACGGGACGAGATAGGTCAAAACGGAGGGTTCAAGCAAAGACGCTTTATTTTGGTTCAAGCTAGCTACATCGAGGGTAGGTTAGCTTCCTATTTCAAAGTAAAAGCACAAATTCTATCCTCATGGTTTTCTCCTATGTAAAGGGCGACGTGTGTTTTATTTTGTGAAAGACAGAGTTTAGAGCTAAAATTAAATCAGCTTCTGACTGCTGATTTCGGCTCGGGTAGGAGGCAGGCTAACACTACCTATACACTTCCAGCGTTTGAGCTAAGCTAATTAGCGGTGCGCCAGCCCTGCCCGTATCTCCCTTGTTACTGCACGCACAGTCGAAAGGATGGTGTCTATCTGCTGGTCATGGACTCGGGAGTGAGGCAAGACACGAAAAAAAAAAATTGCTGTATCCCTTTAAATCAGTTTAAAGTCTTACCTTTACTGAAGTAATCCTCTGTGTCGGGAGTGGTGGAGTCGTCTTTGCTCTCCTGATGCTGCTGCTGATGGGCACTTCTGGTAGCACCTGATGTCGCTTCCTCGTCGTCTTCCTGCTCGAACTGTAACTGTCCTCCTTTCCGTGCATCGCTGATTAGGTAAGGATGCGATGTCTCCATTGTGGTACCAGGCACTTTGACTGGACTGGCCCAGGGCCCTGAGTCTGAGTGGAAGCCCCCTGCAAACTCGTACGCCGGCGGGGGAGGGTGGTCCGATCTCATCACGGCTCCTCTGGAACACGCAGCCGCCCTCGGTGGCTCTCTCACCTGCAGAGATGGACAGATACTTGACCCCAGTACTTGAGTAAGAGTACAAATACTACTGGTCAAAATTTACTCCGTTACAAGTAAAAGTAGCTCAGTCAACATGGTACTCGAGTAAGAGTAAAAAAGTAGGCTACTTGCTTTTAAAGGTACTTAAGTATCCAAAAGTACATGCTTTTAAATTTACTTTAAGTAAAAGTAAGAGTAAGAGTACATTTCTTATTTTTCACATCAATGAATTACTCTATATTTCATGTTTTACACCCCCAGCCCCCCACACACACATCAGGCAAGGCATTTTCTATCTCCCCCTCACTGAGGGGACATGACTTTGTCCACAATTCAGTGCTGTATTTCAATGCTGTATTTATGTGGTACCACAGGAGATTACAGGCAAACGTTGATAAAAAATAACAATTATTTAATTAAAGGAGAACTTCGGTCATTTTTGACCCCTAAATTGTTGTCCTGATGGTCACCCGGTGTTGGGAGGAGCAAAAAACGCGACTAAAATTGATGCAGGCAAACCGGAGTTACCATGGCTACCTGGCGCTAGGGATAGCAACAACGCTTAAGTATGGGGGCAATTTTTTCAACCACAACAAACACCCCAAAAACAATCAAATATCTATGGTACATGACTCGAATCCTTACGACACACTACTGAACCCATAAACTGTACAGTATAAACCGGTATAAACAGTATAAACTTTGTGTTTTTGCATGTTATCACTCACCTCAGATAGCCCAACTCTGGAGCATCCTGGGAAGACATTACTATTCGATCGCAGAGCGCCTGCTCTCCCCGCCACAGAAACTAACACTTTTTCATTGTTGTGATGATTTCTGTACAACAATAAACAGTTGGAGATATTTTGGACATTACCACTGCACTGCTCCACCGTTTATTTTAGTAAAGAAATCATCACAACAAGGACAAAGTGTTCAGTAGTGTGTCGTAAGGATTCGAGTCATGTACCAGAGATATTTGATTGTTTTTTGGGTGTTTGTTGTGGTTGAAAAAATTACCCCCATACTTTAGCGTTGTGGCTATCGCTAGCGCCGGGTAGCCATGGTGTAACTCCGGTTTGCCTGCATCAATTTTAGTCGCGTTTTTTGCTCCCCCCAACACCGGGTGACCATCAGGACAACGATTTAGGGGTCAAAAATGACCGGAGTTCTCCTTTAAGTAATGCAGATGTTTATTAACAATCATTTAACTCTTGCGTGAAAACTGTAACCAAATGAACCTGCACTGTCCAACTAACTCTTACTCTTACTTTTCAGCCTTCCTAGAAATTAACTTAAGTACTCCGTTACTGTCCACCACTGCTCACCTGCTCTTCCTCTTCTTCCTCGTCGTCTTCGTCGTCGTCGTCATCCTGGGAGAACGAGCGCTCCCCCAGAACCCTGAACTCAGAGTGCGAGTGACTCGAGTGCGCGGCGAGCCCTCTGAACTCCGTGTGCGAGTGGATGTGCGTGTGTAGATCCACGGGCGACGGGTGGGGAGCGCGCGGCACGGGCCGATGCAGCGGCGAACTGTCCTCGATGAGATCGGACGCCGCCATCGCCAGCGGATCCATCCGGGCCCTGAAGGCCGTCATGGCCCAGAAGGTTCCCGGTCCGTAGCGGTCCTGTCGGAGCAACAGGCTTTCGTACGACGGCGGCCCATCGGGGTGGCGGCCCGGGGGAGGCTGCGGCTGTGGTTGCGAGTGCTGCGAGTGCTGCGAGTGCTGCGAGTGCTGCGAGTGCTGCAAGTGGTGCGAGTGCTGCAAGTGCTGCGAGTGCTGCAAGTGCTCGGGGGATGAGGCGGCGTGGTGGTCTAGACACGGCGGTCTGGGTGGCGGCCGGCGAGGAGGGAGAGGCCGAGTGCTAATGGGCGGTGGAGCGAGAGTAGAACCGCTCGGGGGACATTTGGGCCTCGTTGCTGCGATCTCTTGTCCACTTGAAGCCTCCTGGTCTGCAGCAGCGCCGGTTGTAGCGCTCTCTATAGATTGGCTGACAGGATGGAGCTGCACCGAACGAAGAGCGGATGGAGTTATCACTGGGAAATGGGTGCTCGTGATCGTTGGAACAGAATTTGAACTCGGTGGCAGCAGGTTGGGATTCGGAGCATCGGGCGGCAACAGCTTTGTTCCGGGGGTTAGAACATTTCCAACTCTGTGTTTGCTGTGGTGGAGCGTGTGCATGTGGTGCGTCCGGTGGGATAGCGTGTGTCTGACGTAGCCGCCGTGAAGAACGTTGAGATCGAGTTGAGAAGGCGGAGGCGGGAAGTCCGGGTCTCTCTTGTAGCCGGAGGAAATGGAAACTCCGTCTCTGGGGAAGTGCTGCAGGGAAGAGAGAGAAGACTTCCTCTCTGGCACTTTGGGCTTTCTCTTTCCGGTCGAGGGAGACAGAGGTCCGGGGAAAAACGCCGCCGAGGATGAAGGCAAGGTTGACGTCGGGGTCTCCGATTGGCTGGAGTAGCCACTTGACGGTGATGCCAGGCCGGCCAGTTTCTCAGGCGAGCCGAGTTTGAAGTCTCCGGGCGGGAGAGGAGGACTAGTGGCCCTGGTGTCTGAAGCCGGGGCGAGGGTCTGGGTTTGGGTTTCTGTGGAGGAGGAAGAGCTGTCTGGTGACTTCATACACTCCATGACAGTAGTTCCTGTGGCTGTGCTCGAGTTGGACATAGACGTGTACTCACCGTTGTTGTTGGACTTCAGCTCAGTGTTGTGAAGCCACAAGTCTGCATAGTCAGATTGCACAGCGCCTTCGTCCTTGAACGAGTGCGTGTCCGCGGAGCTGAAGGACATGGGCTCTACTATGTCCACGGTTCCACCCAGACCCCGTCCCCAGCTGCCCAGAGGCTCGGCCACCAGACAGGAAGTCTGCAGCGGCTCCGGTGCTCCTCCGAGCTCGAGCTCCAGTTCCAGCTTAATATCTGTGGAAGACAAGGTGAGTTCTTGTTGACTGACCGTCTTTGGTTGATCCTGATCCGCCTGCGTGTCCGTCCCGACGTCGACACAACTACCGGTCTCCTTCAGCGAGGAAGTCCGTTTGGGCGGCGGAGGTTTGACTTTCGGTTTCCTCAGCGGACGACAGGTTCTCCCCAGCGTCATGGTCATGGTACCGGCTCTGAAGTCGGCCGAGGGCGGGGGGTAAACTCCGTGCGATAGCGGTGCTGCCACAGTGTTGGATTGACTACAGTCAGGTCCCGGGTCTGCATAGTTGTACATGTAACCTCTGTAACTCTGGTTGCACTCCCCGAAGTGCACCGAGGAGGAGTAGAAACCCTCGTCGGACGGGTAGAGAGAGCCGGGCTCCTTGTCGGTGCTGCTGGTCTTGTTTTCACTAAAACAGGTTTGGTCATCTAGACCTTGTTTGGAGCCGTACTCCTGGGCTAAGCCGCGGCTCTGACTCAGGCTTTGGGTCCGGTCGGGGTCTTGATCCGGGTCAGTCTGGTCTTGGTCTGGATCTGGAGGGTAGGTCCACTCTCCCTCGCTGGCCGTGCTGACCCCGGCGTCGTCCAGCTGGTCCGTGGCCGAGGACGTGAAGGAGCTGGAGCGGTGGCCCGGGCCCTGCGGTCTGAGGTCGGAGTGGTATGAAGAAGGATCGAGGGAAAACCCCTCGTCCATGGCGTTGGGCACAGTGTTGAGCGACAGCTCCGAGTCGCAGTGGGAGGAGCCGGTCAGCGGCGGGGACGAGGGCGGGGGGATGGTTTCGGACGTCTGGGACGGACACGTGGAGCTGGAGCCGCTCCAGTTCCCGCTGGACGACTGGTGGTCCTCCTTGTGGTCCACGTGGCTGCCGAGGACGCCCGTCGTCGACACCGAGTGGATCGGGCTGCTGAACGTATCCGAGCTGGAGGAGATCTCGCAGCTGCCCATGTCGGCTTTCCGGGGCAAACGGGAGCGGCCCCTCTCCATCCAGCTGTGCTCCGGACTCCCCCCTCCTCCTCCTCCCCCTCCTCCCCCCCCTCGGTCTCTGTCCCCGGAGCGCTGCAGCCGCTTCAGGCTTCCCAGCTGCAGCGGTTCGGGAGCCGCCTGGTCGTCCGTGCTCTCCTCCTCGTCCTTCATCATCATCATCTTCATCCTCGGACTAGGGCCGGCCGGGATGAAGTCCTCCACCTCGTACGGCGACAGCTCCTCGTCGTCTTCGTCGTCGTCGTCGTCGTAATTGTCGTCGTCGTCGTCGTCGTCGTCGCTGTCCATCAGACGTCCGCCCTCTCGCGGGAGGCTACGGGAGCGCAGTCGTCCGCCGTGCGCCGCCGCGGCGCCGGTGTACGTGGCGTCTGATTGGTCGCCCAGGGAGGAGATGTTTCCCGTTGAATGGGAGAGAGAGGACGGGATTCCCTGATGACCGCGCTGAGCTCTGATACGCCGTCTGGAGGGAGCAGCTGTACCTGAAGATGGAGAGACAGGAGAGAGAAAGAGAGAGAGGGAAGACAGGGAGATGCTTTCTTAATTCAGGTGGATGTTTACTTCATTGACTGCATCAGGTTAAAGGAGAATTCCGGTCATTTTTTTACCCCTAAATCATCGTTTTCCTGATGGTCACCCAGTGTTGGTTGGAGCAAAAAATGCGACTAAAATTGATGCAGGCAAACCGGAGTTACCATGGCTACCCGGCGCTAGGGATAGCCACAACGCTAACCCATGGGGGCAATTCTTTCAACCACAACAAACACTCAGAAAACAATCAGATATCTCTGGTACATGACTGGAATCCTTAGAGACACCACTGAACTCATATAGTGTAGAGTATAAACAGTCTAAACTTTGTGTTTTTGCATGTAGCCACTCACCTCAGATAGCCCAACTCTGAAACATCCTGGAAAGACATTACTATCCCATCACAGAGAGAAACTAACACTTTGTCCTTGTTGTGATGATTTCTTTACTAAAATAAACAGTCGGAGATATTTTGGACATTACCACTGCACTGCTCCACCGTTTAAGTTTATACTGTTTCTACTGTACACTATATGAGTTCAGTGGTGTCTCTAAGGATTCCAGTCATGTACCAGAGATATCTGATTGTTTTCTGAGTGTTTGTTGTGGTTGAAAGAATTGCCCCCGGTCGCATGACGTCTGTCCAACTACCCATTTCTCCGACTTAAGTAACCCTAACCTAAACCTAACCTTAACACTGTAGAATGGGTAGTCGGAGAAATGAGCCGTCGGACTTTTGGGCAGTCGGACTGATGTATGCTCCCCATTGCCCCCATGAGTTAGCGTTGTCGCTATCCCTAGCGCCGGGTAGCCATGGTAACTCCGGTTTGCCTGCATCAATTTTAGTCGCGTTTTTTGGTCCAACCAACACTGGGTGACCATCAGGACAACGATTTAGGGGTCAAAAATGACCGGAATTCTCCTTTAACAAACTTAGCAATTGCAGGTTTCTTCAGGAAGGAAACCCAAAGATTATTTTACAAATCAGTGTAGCAATAACTCCAAAGTCAAACATTTCTCAATCATTTAGCAGGGAATTAGAAAAGCTCCTCAAATACACCTGAAAGATGGAAAAGAGGAACCGTAATAAAGAACCAAATGTGCTTGTCCATTCTCAGAAACATACATGCTATAAGGAAATCATCTGTCTGGCAGCCAGAGTCCCGCGTATGATGGAGGCGACCACTGATGGAGAGATCTTCCTGACAGAGGGAGAGTTGATGCGGGTTGGCATGGACGATCACTGTACGCTCTCTTGCTACGGGTGATTCATCTGAGTCTGAATCCAAAAAGACAAAGCATCTTACATAAACCGTTTCTTCAGAGGATATTATGCAGGATATTATGAGGAAAAGCTATAAAATTAAGACTCACAGGCTGTCTTTACACTAGAGGCCTTGATGCCCAATTCCGATTTGTTGCCTATATCCGATTTTTTTTGACTGTCTATTTACATGTTCTATTAGAAGTGAC
The DNA here is from genome assembly GCF_905171665.1 of Trachurus trachurus. Lineage (NCBI taxonomy): Eukaryota > Metazoa > Chordata > Actinopteri > Carangiformes > Carangidae > Trachurus > Trachurus trachurus. Next base: position 3,020,381 of record NC_139893.1, on the reverse strand, counting down.
CCAAATCTGAGCTCTGCATTTACACCTGCTTTGCTTGCGTGAAACAACCCGCTGAACAGGAGATAAGCTATCGAACGAATTGCCTTGTTGTTTACAACAACTTCCGGGTAGAAAACCAGCATGAGAACAATAGTGACGGACGAGAGTTTAGGTATCTAATTTTTCATGTCACTATATCACCGTTTAGACTAATCTGATGTTTGTAAAGTTTATAAAACCAATGATTCGACAAACATTACTATTTCTGTGTGCACATTTTTGTAATTAGTCATGGTTATCATAGATTAGCCGGGCTAACGGTTAGCTATCTGTTTAACTTTAATAACTCAGTGACTCAATAAACGCTCCATGAAAAAATATTTTTTTCCAGCAGATATCTTAGTTACAACATGACTGAGCTAACTGGAGTAGTTTCATGTCGTGTCCGACAACAGGAGGGTTTTAACAGCTGACGTCCTGGTGTTAGCTTAGCTACCGCCGTTAGCTTAGCTACCGCTGTCCCTGCAGCCACTGATGCTTCCCAGACACTGTGATTCCCCCAAACTGAATAAATACAACACATAGCAACACAAAATACACACAGAGAAATAGTGATGTTTCTTCAATCATCTCAGATTTGTCTAAACGGTGATAGGGCGTGAAAAATATGATATATAGCCTAGCTAAACTCTCGTTCGTTACTATTCTGTTCTCATTTAAATTACGTGCTGGTTTTCTACCCGGAAGTAATTGTAAACAACAAGGCGATTCGGTCTATAGTGATTTCTTTTTGAAGACGAGAGATTGTCACATTATAATTCCATAATAATTATAAACGAAGGTGAGTCTTGTGCTCAGAGTTTTTATCAAACACGTCCCTGTTGACAAAGTAAAAGTCCAGTCTGTCCCTTCCAAAAAATTTTTGTGAATCTGGCGTTTCTCTTTTGTGCTTTCTCTTTCACACTCCCTCGCTTACCTACGGTCTGCATGTAGCCTAAATGAATGTTATATGAAAACAAGAACTAGTGAGGGAAAAAAAAACAGACGCGCGGACACCACGAAAATGAAACGCTGCAATAATTCCTGTGACAGTGACCGCAGCTGGCCACAGCTGGCCACGGTAGTCCAGGTCAGACCCACAGGCTACAGAGCTTCAGTGAAACATGTGGGCACGAGAATTAAAGGGCAACTTCGTTTTTTTTTTCAACCTGGGCCCAGTTTTCATATGTTTTTCTGCATATGTGAGTGATGGATAATACAATTATTGAGGTAACCGGGCAAGGGGCTCCTGTCAAAATTCGCCCTATAAACGTGCATTTTTTTCACACTGACAGGCTCAGATAGTTACAATGAGTAACACAACACACAACATACTAGACAGGAGAAATGAACGTATGTCTCTCCCTTTAGCGCGTCTCTTCTTTGACTTGCAGCAGTCATCCCGGTCAAAGTGGCTGCAGACCCTGTGGTGTTGGCATTATGTTGCCACAATTTGGAAATAGTCCGGTCGTCTCTCTTCACTTCAGTCAGGTAACAGTATTCCCCACCGGTGTTTTGCCGTGAGTTATCACGAGATTTCAGAACGAGATTTCTGGCGTGGTGAGATTTGGACACAGATCACAGCAAACAGCGACCTGCAGCTAAATGTAGAGACTATTACGTTCATTTCTCCTTTCTAGTATGTTGTCGGACACTCATTGTAACTATCTGAGTCTGTCAGTGTGAAAAAAATGCAGGTTTATAGGGCGAACTTTGACGGGAGCTACTTGCCCCGTGGAAGAGTGTTAGCTGGGCTGCAGGCTGCCTGCCCGGCTCAATACTGGAGCCACCTAAATAATTGTATTATCCATCACTCACGTATACAGAAAAAACATATGAAAACAAGGCCCAGGTTGAAAAAAACCGAAGTCTCCCTTTAATAATATCACTGATGACATACGACTCGCATCGTCAGGAAAGATCCGACCTGCCTGTTCAGACTGCAGACGTATTGTCAGATATCCGATTTGTATCTGAAGTATTTCCACATATGACGGGAGCCTGAATCTGATCTGACAACATCCGATCCGATCTGTGCCACTTGAGAGGAAAAAAATCTGAATTGGGCCACTTGAACCATGCAGTGTAAAGACAGCCACACACATGAAAGCTGAGCAGGTCTACTCTGTAACATACCCATGTCTTGATGAACTCGTTTGGGTATTCCTGTGATCGTCTTCCTCCTCCTTAGCTTCCTTCTCCTCTGAAGAACCGACTGAGAATGGACCAGAGAGCAGCGAGCGCTCGCTTCCCTGTCGAACCCGACTCCTGCAACAACAACACAGACATTTCAACATGGATTCACAAGTTTGGCCACTTGTTAGGAGAGGTTCCTGGTTTGAAGACCTACCTTTTTAGCTTTGCTTTTAACTGATTCTTACTATTTCTATTATTCTAAAACATTCATTTAATTTAATTTATTTTATTTTCTATTTTAATTCATCCATTCTTCTTTCTATTTTATCCCACTACACCTGTCTATTTTACTTCATTTTATCTAGTGTCTTTCTCGTCTTCTCTTTTTATCTATTTTACTTCATCTTATCTAGTGTCTTTCTCCTCTTCTCATTTTTATTTCTTTTACTTCATTTTATCTAGTGTTTTCCCCACTGCAAATGAGCGAGTGTAAGATAGCGTTTCCCGATAAAATGCAATGTTCTAAAATTATTGTGTAAAAGTGTATGTGTTTGCGAATGTATGTGTCTCTCCCTAACATGTGTTCCCTATATTGCTTGTTTTTAACATGTGAAGCACTTTGAGCTGCCATGGGCATGAAAAGTGCTTTACAAATAAAGCCTGATTGATTGATTGATTGATTGATTGATTGATTGATTGATTGATTGATTGATTGATTGATTGATTGATTGATTGATTGATTGATTGATTGATTGATTGATTGGTTGGTTGATTGATTGATTGATTGATTGATTAATTGATTGATTGGTTGATTGATTGATTGATTGATTGGTTGATTGGTTGATTGATTGATTGATTGATTGATTGATTGATTGATTGATTGATCTTCACCAGGACAATCTTTATCTTTCCTTAGGTTTTTTTGTTGTGCCACTGTTTTCTTACCTGTGACGTTGATGGGGATGATACAGGAGATGCTGTGAGAATCCGCATTTGCCTTCTGATCTGAAGGTGGGTGGTTTTCCTTGGACCAGTTTGTCTGTTTGTCCTGGGTGGAGGCCTTGGCTCGGTGGCTTCCCACCACCTCTCCACCTTCGCCGTCCCCTGTCGAGGTAGCCTGGAACGAGTCAGGAGCAAACATTGCATATATGTTTTGGTTCTAATACAGTCATTAAAGGGTAATTACCGTTTTTTTTTTTACAATCTGGACCTTATTTCTATCATAAAATCCGATCATTTCCTCACCCAGATAACTTTGGTGTCATTACAAGTGGTTGTGATGAAATGAGCTCCAGCCGAGAGGCGCGTATATCCGTATAATGGAGTCTACAGGGCAGCAGAATGCAGCCTCTAAATAACACATTATCTGCAGAGAAACTCCTTCATTTCACCAATATTTAGTTCTGATAGGCTAGTGCTATTCCCCTCTGAGTCCGGGGTTAGCTGTTATCAACATCCGGGGTCTGTAGGTTGACCTACTGACCTCTGACCTGTAGCGTGGCTTGTTGCTACCGCTAATGCTACGGTTCGTTTCCGACTTGTCAGAACAAAATGAGCAGCTGGATGAAGTTCAGCTTCCACAGGCTTCCTCTCCTCAACCTGGACTCACTAAAGCTCCGGCTAGTTGAGATAAAAATGGACCCGAATGCCGAAGCAGAATGATTATTATCAGAATGAGCCGGGCGGCGCTCAGAGATGACATCATCCAGGTCAGAGGTCAGGAGGTCAACCTACAGACCCCGGATGTTGATAACAGCTAACCCCGGACTCAGAGGGGAATAGCACTAGCCTATCAGAACTAAATATTGGTGAAATGAAGGAGTTTCTCTGCAGATAATGTGTTATTTAGAGGCTGCATTCTGCTGCCCTGTAGACTCCATTATACGGATATACGCGCCTCTCGGCTGGAGCTCATTTCATCACAACCACTTGTAATGACACCAAAGTTATCTGGGGGAGGAAATGATCGGATTTTATGCTAGAAATAAGGTCCAGATTGTAAAAAACAGTAATTATCCTTTAAGTAAAGAAATGTGAAGCATAAAATAGCCACTGTTTTACCTGCTCTCTAACATGACTAAATAAGTAATTACAAAAACAACCCCAAAGGTTGTGAAGGCTGAAGCAGCAACACTAGCAAACACAACATGAACTACAGCTACTGAACAACTGAAGTGATTAAAGTAAATGAAATTAAAACAACACAGTTGCTTGATACCTTTCTGTTCCATGGGATGAAGATGCAACTTTCAATTGGGTGAAGTGAGTAAAAGCACTCAAACTATGAACACAAGATACGACAAAAAACAAAACAAGTAACAGATGACATGACATGAATGATCCAAAAGATTTTGTGTGAAAAGATTAAAGGAAGATCAAAAGATGAAGGATGAATGAGTCAATGTGAGGTTTCATTTATTCAGTTTCATCTCTCAGACAGTCCTATTCTTCCCCTTAGACACAAATACCCTGTTTGTTTCTGTTTTTACATTTGTGGATACTTGTTTTTTTAATCTCTTCTTATTGTTGGTGTGTTTTAATAACTGTTTTATAGCTTTAGGTTCAGCTGTAGGCACTTTTCTTTTCTTTTCTTTTTTTTTTTTTTTTTTTTTTTTTTACCTTTCTTTGGATCGTCTGAGTATCTCCTTCTCTCCCTGGCCTCTCCTGTGGCAGCAAGAAAACACAAACATACAAACAGTTATTGTTCAGAGTGCAAACACAGCGAAGTTTTCATTTTTTTATTTATTTTTTTATTTCTGGTGGTGTGTTAATGGATTTTCTTACTTTTCTCTGCATGGTCTGGATCTCTGTTTCTCTCACGGTCCTCTCCTTCAGAGGATTAAAAAGAAAAAATGAAGGTGAGAAGAGTATTCGGTAACACTTTATTTGACGCCTATCTCTATAACACATTATAACCATACTTATAATGAGTTATAATGCAGTTATAGCACTGTATAACTATAGTTATAAACACTCATAAATGATCATAATGCTTTATAACAATGATCATAACACACTATAAAGCATTTTATCTTGACTTATAAGGTCAGGTATTATAAAACGTTGTAATTGTTATAACTCGCTGACAATGCCCACATTTATAATGCATTATAAATATAGTTATAATGTGTTATAATTGACTTATAAATGTGTATTTTATCATTATAAACACTCATAAATCGCATAAGACTTTATAACAATAAGCATAACACATTATAGAGCATTATAACTCTATTATAATACTAAGACCTTATGAGCCATTATACAGTGCTGTATGATGTGTTATGCTTATTGTTATAAAGCCCTATGATAATTAATTAGTGTTTATAATGATAGTTATACACGTTTATAAGACAATTATAACACATAAGTATATTAATAATGCATTATCGATGTGGGCATTGTCAGAGAGTTACTAACAATTATAACCTATTATAATACCTGAGCTTATAAGTCAAGATAAAATGCTTTATAGTGTGTTATGATTATTGTTATAAAGCATTATGATCATTTATGAGTGTTTATAACTATATTATACAGTGCTACAACTGCATTATAACTCATTATAAGTATGGTTATAATGTGTTATAGAGACAGGCGTCGGGTAAAGTGTTACTGAGTAGGCTATTCATTGGTAAACTGATTGAACAGAACATACATTTAGTGTAGTGATGTACGATACAAACAAACAACATAAAAGGGGGAAAAAACTCTGTCAGAATCAGATCTGTAGTCTGACAGCAGGAAGTGTTCATACATGTGGATAAAACACAAATCTTACAGGAGAGACGAACATGTTGGACATCGACAGACACAGACACGTTTGTCTTTTACCTTCCTGGGTTGATAGTCTAACTCTCGCTCCCTCTCTGCTCTCTCTTGCTGCATGGTAAGATGAGATATCGAATCAGTTTGATGTAAAACACGTCTGATAAGAACAAAAATTGTCAAATAGCACAAAAAATTTTAAAATAGGGAGAAATGGAAATGTGTTTTTCTGATGCTATACACTGAGGTGGACCTCACTCACTGCCCCAGTGCCCCATACCTCCTCCAACACGCCAGCAATAAACATCCAGCTGTTCATATGAACTATTGCTTTGAACTGCTTGATAAGAGACCGTCAAATAATCTGCAAAAACTCATAATCTTAACAAGAATATTTGTCTTATTTCTAGTTAAAATGTAATTTCTAGTCAAAACTAATCTAATTATACTAAAAATAAGACTCATCACATTAAAAAGTAGCTTGTTTTTAGACACTTTTTTACTTTTTTCAAGCAGATTTTTCTTTCTTATTACAAGCACAAAAAACTTGCTTTCACTGGCAGATTTTTCTACTTATTTCAATTGAAAATTTGTTTGAAACAAGTGAAAATTATCTAAAAACAAATTAATTTTTAGGTGATGAGTCTTATTTTAAGTGGAAAGAGATTAGTTTTGATTAAAATTGAGGCATTTTGACAAGAAATAAGACAAATATTCTTGGAAAGATTTTGAGTTTTTACAGTGTTAGTTTGTGCACTGCAAAAACTCAAAATCTTACCAAGAACATTTGTCTTATTTCTAGTCAAAGACAAATCTCATTATACTTAAAATAAGACTCGTCACATTAAAAGCAGCTTGTTTTTACTAGTAATTAATCTAGATTAGAAAGATTTTGAGTTTTTACAGTGTTAGTTTGTGCCGCTTAAAGTAAACACGAGTGGATAACGGCCTCTTCTGATTGGTTGGTGAGATTGTGAGTGTTTTCAGTTGTGCACAGTGTGTGTGTGTGTGTCGTCCTTACAGCTCGTGCCAGGCGACTCCTCTGCTGCCGGCGGATGGAGTGTGGTGAGGGGAATGTGGGCATCGGCGGCGCCACCGAGATAGAGATGGTCACCCGGTTCCTCTCCCGACTCGTGGAGCGCTGCCGTTGGTGTTCGTCTGTGAGGTCCAAACACACACACACACACACACACACACACACACACACACACACACACACACACACACACACACACACACACACACACACACACACACACACACACACACACACACACACACACACACCACATTGACTTTAGATATAAATATACACAACTCACAAAAAGTTAGTGATATTTGACAAGAATCTCCCAATAAACAGTTCCTGCTACAGAACTGGGTCAATTTGACCCAGACAGACAACAGGAGGGTTAAGTAGATGGATGCAATGGTAATTTCTTTATCTCAAACAAAAGCTAACAACAGTGGTGGCTATAGCAACAACAAAAACATCAATGTCTCAATAACTTGATCAGCATTTAAAGGGATAGTTCAACATTTTGGCAAATTGGCCCATTGCCATAATCCCTATAGTCATAGCAGTAGGTTCGTTACCTTTAATTGTCGGTGCAAGCTGTTTTTAGAACGGCGGAGCAGAGCCGTGAGCTGCTCAGAGCTACGCTACGGAGGCTCATTATGGGATTTCTTGGTTTCCTGCATCAAACTCATCAAATACACAATCCAACAACTCCACAACGCTCTGGTGGACAAGTTGTGACCTGCACATTCACCACGCTATGAGATAATAACACAACGTTACCAGACAGAGTTGTTTTAGAGGGAAATTCATGCAAAACCGCTGATGCACGTTGCCTTCAGGGACAGTTTTTCATCAACAGTCTCTGTATTTCCCTCTAAAACAACTCTGTGTGGTAACGTAGCGTAGCTCTGAGCAGCTCGCGGCTCTGCTCCGCCGTTCTAAAAATAGCTTGCACCGACAATTAAAGGTAACAAACCTACTGCTATGACTATAGGGATTATGGCAATGGACCAATTTGCCAAAATGTTGAACTATCCCTTTAACTAACTAACTACTGAATGTGTTAAACGAATGTCTACAAACTGTCATTGAACCAGAAAATGTACTAAATCAGACGGTGCTGGTGATGTTTGTGGTTAATCACCTTGTTAGAGAATGTGCATGTTATTCAATAAGAACTGAAACATTAAACAACTGGACATGTGCATTTAAACGTTTAGAGAAGGTTCAATTAAGTTCATCTGTAAAGGTTTTAGAGCATTTTAGGTGCATTCTGAAATTTAAAGGGATAGTTCACCCAAAATTGAAATTTCATTTATTATCTCCTCCCCCTCATGTGGACTAAGGGCTGGGAGAAGTTTCAGAGTCCTCCGTGGCTTCTCTGAGTTACAGGGGGTCTCGGCGTAGCAGTGCATGTCCATATAACGGTTGCAAATGGATACCAACTGTCTTCGTAACAAAAAGACACACCAAAAAACATCCAAATACCTCCATGCTGCTCGTATGTAATGTCCGTCTTGTATTGAAGCCCAGTTAGTCCAAATTTGACGAACCGGGAAGAGGAGCTTCGAGAAGCTTCCGCTACAAAACAAGCTTGAAATATAGACTTATTTAATTTTTTTCGGGACAATTTCGCATTTCGGGGCTTCAATACAAGACGGACATTACATACGAGCAGCATGGAGGTATTTGGATGTTTTTTGGTGTGTCTTTTTGTTACGAAGACAGTTGGTATCCATTTGCAACCGTCATATGGACATGCACTGCTACGCCGAGACCCCCTGTAACTCAGAGAAGCCACGGAGGACTCTGAAACTTCTCCCAGACCTTAGTCCACATGAGGGGGAGTAAGATAATGAGTGAAATTTCAATTTTGGGTGAACTATCCCTGTAATCCAAAAGCCAAACATCCCTAGCTTGTTGTGAGTAGTGTATCTCCATCTTTACAGAGTGTAAGACCGGCGCGGCCTCCCTCACCTCGGTGCAGAGCTCTGAGACTGAGCTGAGCGCTCCGGTGCAGCTCCTCCAGACATGGCGGCCGGGTGCATGGATGAAACACGTTGTGGTGCTGGTGCCACGGGGCCTGGTAGTGGACCGACAGCTTGCTCTCGATGTCCAGGTTCGACACCGCTGAGGTTAAAGAGAGACAGAGACAGAGACAGGACACGTTAGAAGGAAACTCTCTGATGACCCTGGTGTCAGAGAGTTCATTCTGAGACACGTCGGGGAAACTTTGGCTTCTGGGGGATTTTTTTTGTTTGTTTTCATTTTACAATTTATGGAAAAGTGATTTTTTGAATAGTGAGGCTTGATGTTCTTGTCCATGGGCGTTTAACTGAGACAGATGTTGATTAACATTCAGTAGATGTTTGTAGATGTGGCAGTTTAACCCTCCAGTTGTCCTCCTGGGTAAAGGAAGGAAGGATGGATGAAGGGAGAAAAGGAAGGAAGGAAGGAAGGACAAAGGGAAAGATGGGAGGAAAGAAGGAAGGGAAAAAGGAATGAAAGATAGATGGAGGGAGGGAACAGATTAGGTCAATTGGGTCAAAAAGGAAGGAAGAAGTAAGGACGAAGGGAAGGAAGGAAGGAAGGGAGGAAAGAAGGAAGGAAGGAAGGAAGGAAGGAAGGAAGGAAGGAAGGAAGGAAGGAAGGAAGGAAGGAAGGAAGGAAGGAAGGAAGGAAAGGAAAAAGGAAGGAAAGAAAGATGGAGGGAGGGAACAGATTCGTTCAAGGAAGGAAGAAGAAGGAAGGAAGAAGGGAAAGAAGGAAGGGGAAAGGGACTGTGGAAAGAAGGAAGGGAGAAAGGAAGGAAAGAAGGAAGGATGGAGGAAGGGAACAGATTGGGTCAATTTGACCCAGAAGACCAGCTGCTTTAACCTTATAGACGCACGGTAATACGACCAATCTGCCTGAGCTTTTATTTGTCTGTTACCTTCAGGAACTCCGTCTATACAGAGCATACAACATATTACACCCGACAGAGAGCATGGCAGCTACACTGAATGAAGCTTATTTTGATCAACTCACAGGTAGAAAAAAAACCTCTTAAATAATAAAATAATTAAAGCTAGTGGGGCGGATTAGCTAAACAATCGTTCACTTTGTGATAAAAGCATGAAATTTGAGTTCATTTTTCTCTGATAAATAGTGGTTTTACCATCTCAGCGACCTTTCCTTTTGATTCCTGGTGTCATAATTATCGGGGAAAAGTGTGTTCATTTGTCTTTGTATGATGTCTGGTTTAGGAGTTATGAAAATTGACTTTTTTTTCGCCATTCGTGCAGACGGCAAAAAACCCCCATGGAACATTAGTTGAACCGGGCAACAAGCAAAAATCTTAAGTAGACATCTTAAGGGTCCTTAAAAACCAAAAATGTTTGAAACATCCACCAACACATCCACCAAATGTTGTGCTTCTACCACAAAATAAACAATTCTTGTGATTTATTGAGCTAATCCGTCCCATAGGGGATGCACATTGTTGGGGGGCGCTACCCACACGTTTAGCCCCGTTGCTCCTTCCATGAACGCACGATCCTTACAAGCTGTACCTCGTTGTAAAGGTGACTAATCAGGCTTTCCAACAATATACGATACATCACCAGTTGGTATTATTAAAAGGGCAGTTTTTATTCATCATTCACATCCACCAAATTTCATGCTTTTATCACAAAGTGAACGATTGGTGTAAAATATTGAGCTAATCCGCCCCACTAAGCCACATTCTGACATAGTTTCCCTCTACATGAAGTCATACATGTAGAATAACATGACACCACAGCAGGTTACTGTGTCTTTTAGTATCTGCTCCTTTAACACACACACAGGACATTTGTATTCCTGTGTCGTCTCCACCAGCATCAGACAGGAAACTGCAGCGAGCTGAGATCCAGACCAGGTTTTACACTTTACCACCAACAGCCACAGGCCACACGCTCAAAAGCCAGAAAATATATAAAACACACAGTAAATAAATACATCTAATAATGTCATGATATGATGTGTACAAGTATGTGTAGAAACCTCGATGTGCAGAAGAAACATCCCAGTTGTTTCAGGGTTTTACTGTGAATATAAAACAGAAAGACAAAGCCACCGAGCGGCCAGCAGGTGGCAGTCAAAGCTGCCTCATCCACACACACCAGCACAACACTGTACATCTCTCACGGTCATGTATGTTCATTGCCATCATTGCCAATTTATTATTATCATCACCATAAAACACACAAAAAAACCCTCCGATCATGAGGGATGTAGCCTACTGTAGGACCGAGGATCTCTAACTTTCATTTCCAGAGATTAGAAGGGTTGATAATCAGACAGCAGCACTGTGATTATCCGTCTCTCTCATCTGCTCTCAGAGCCTCTTTAGCTTTTTTTTTTTTATTATTATTATGAGTCCTGTGTTTCTCCTCTTTTAACTCTGAATTCAAAATGCAATTGTGTCCTTGAAAGCCACACTGTACATCAGTAGCCCAGGCAACCTTTCACTGCTCATCAAGGCTCGTATTAGCCCGCAATTAAATCAGCGAGCTCACATCATCATCAGCAGCAGCGTTCGGCCGATTTAAACTACAAGGTTAAAGGAGAAGCACAGAGGACGGAGTTTATTCACCCCGAGTGTCACACAGCTGTTTGTTTTAAATCCCGTCTCACAAGTTACTTCACTGTTTTTTCTGTCTCTTTAACATCCATGAAGGTAATAATTATTAAAAATACAACCAAAGGACTCACAGATATACAGTATGTAGGTTTGAATTTGTATAAAAAAACCAGTGAATTGATCCCAAAACAAACTGAGACACTTAAAGGGATAGTTCAACATTTTGACAAATTGGCCCATTGCCAAAATCCCTATAGTCATAGCAGTAGTTTCGTTACCTTTAATTGTCGGTGCAAGCTATTTTTTAGAACGGCGGAGCAGAGCGGTGAGCTGCTCAGAGCTACGCTATACGGAGGCTCATGGGATTTCTTGGTTTCCCTCATCAAACTCATCAAATACACAATCCAACAACTCCACAACGCTCTGGTGGACAAGTTGTGAGCTGCACATTCACCACGCTACGAGATAATAACACAACGTTACCACACAGAGTTGTTTTAGAGGGAAATTCAGAGACTGTTGATGAAAAACTGTCCCTGAAGGCAACGCGCATCAGTGGTTTTGCATGTATTTCCCTCTAAAACAACTCTGTCTGGTAACGTTGTGTTATTATCTCATAGCGTGGTGAATGTGCAGCTCACAACTTGTCCACCAGAGCGTTGTGGAGTTGTTGGATTGTGTATTTGATGAGTTTGATGAGGGAAACCTAAGAAATCCCATAATGAGCCTCCGTAGCGTAGCTCTGAGCAGCTCACGGCTCTGCTCCACCGTTCTAAAAATAGCTTGCACCGACAATTAAAGGTAACGAACCTACTGCTATGACTATAGGGATTATGGCATTGGACCCAATTTGACAAAATGTTGAACTATCCCTTTAAGTGAATTCTGGGAGATGCTTTGTTCTTGTTGTTGTTGTCGCCTCTTCATTAAACTGACAGATCTGTTACATTATCATTCCCGGATGTGAGTAATAATTTCCCTTTAATACAGTGAAAACAAATAAGGACAGAAGTGGAGTAGTGGAACAAAGGTGTTTCTGTGACCTACTTGTTGTTGGCACAGTTAAATTACTCTTCCTCTTTCTTCTCATCCTTTCTTCTGTCTCATATTTTTTATTTTATTTTTATTTTTTTATTGTTCCCTTGTTGCAGCACCTCTCTCATCATCATCATTGTTCAGACTGAAACTACCCAACAGCACATTATTCTGTGTGTCGTTGATATAAAAATCACATCTATTCTTCCCCTTATTGGAAAATTCAGATTGTATTTTGCTAAAAGTTTTAATTTCTCAGTGACTTTACACAGGAGGTTTTCATTTCCTTTGTCACATGTCACAAAAATCCTGCTCAAACCTGCTTTAAAGGTATAATACGTAGGAATTCCCCCCATCTAGCGGTGCGGTTGCATATCTGAACGTATTCTTGATGTTGCATTCAGGTGAAATGGGGCAGACGTCAGACAGACAACAGACGCTGCATGTAACAGGATAAACAAGCGTCTACACTGCAAAAACTCAAAATCTTACCAAGAATATTTGTCTTATTTCTAGTCAAAACAAATCTCATAATACTTAAAATAAGACTCATCACATAAAAGTAGCTTGTTTTTAGACACTTTTTTTACTTCTTTCAAGCTGATTTTCACTTGAAATAAGTAGAAAAATCTGATAGTGGAGCAAGTTTTTCTTCCTTATTACAAACACAAAAAACCTGCTTTCACGACTTGTAACAACTCATAAGGTACCAGAAAGCTTTCATTTGTATGCGGCTGTGATTCAACTTCAGTGAAATACGGATTTATGAAAGACAGATTTGATTTTTTATAATAAAAAACCAAATAAGTTACATACTGGGGCTTTAAACTGAAATTAAAGTGATCATTTCCCTCCGTCAAACAGAAGAAGCAACAAGAAAAGTCTGATTCTTAGTGGAGGTGAACGTAAAGGAAAACACTGAGCAAAGAAAACATCCGATGTGGTTTAAAGGGACAACGAGGAGTTTTGGAAAAGCGAAGTGTTTCCACACTACATTTATGAGCCTCGGCACCGTGAAATTCTTTGACCGGCGCAAGACAGACTCATGTTTTCATTCATCAAGAATTAAAGTCAGAGGTTGGAAGACGATCACATACCGTCGTAGTTCCCACCATAAACGGAGATTCGGCGGCGAAAGTAAAGAAACGCTGGTCGGCTCGCCCAGCATTTCCACCACCACTAATAATAACAAAATAACAATAGAGACAAAACGATATATTTATCTAAAATGGACCATTAACAAGTGGTAACGGAGATTCATCCACATTAACGTGAGACTTTTTTTTATAACCAAATAGAAACTCCTCGTTGTCCCTTTAAGAGTCCAGATCCAGATCCAGGCTGAATGAGCAGGTTCACTGATAAAACACCCGGCTGCTTCTCACAGAGTGCGTTGGTGTTTTTATTCTCACAGCTTCAAAAAAAGGGTTACTGACTGAAGTCAAATGTAAAACAAAGAGTTTCCAAAAGTAATAATCACAGTGTGATGAGCAGGATGTTACAAAATCAGAGAAGACTTCCACCTCCTGCAGTCGATCGTTACAATCTGTTACAATCAGCTTCCTCTCTGTCTTTTCCCATCATCCCTCTCTTCCCTATTCTTCCCTCCATCAGAAAGCTGCAGGACCAGGACACCGCCAGCAACACAACAACAGCAACTACAGGCACAGTAAGAAAATGAAAGTGTATAGCGTGTTATACAGGAGAGACGACATGTTTATTATCACACTGTGTTTGATTAGAGGGAGAAGAATCACTGAGTTTTTAGATTCACCTTAAAGGTACATTGTGTAGGAATTCCTCCCATCTAGCGTTGTGGTTGTATATCACAAGCAACTCAATCGTGTTTTTCATGCTGCATTCATGGGAAATTGGGCAGACGGCAGACGGACGTAACAGCATAAACAAGCCTCTATGTAAACAAGTGGTCCGTCAACACGAGGCAAAACAATACACGTGACAATATGTTGTCATGGCGATGTGGTATTGTTTTACCGGCTTTCTCTGGACTTCTGTGACTAAAACGACATCTGGTTTGTTAGCGACGGCCGTCCGCCTGACTGCAGGTGAATGCAGCATCAGTGTAACGCTCCATTCCTCCTCACTGCGTTACCACGGTGACTTTTCACAGACGCCACCTCCACCTGAGCCGACAGCTCCGGTGTCTCCGCTGAGTTTCCGTGGTTTCCTACCGTCACGCTGCCACTGAACGTAAAAACATGGCGACACCACATGGCAGCAGCACCGAGCTTACCCGCTCCATGGAGATATGAATGATATGAACGGCTCATTCAGAGCTGAAAGGAACACTTCACTTTGTTGATGTTAATGAAAAACAGACTGAAGAACCAAATAATTGATTTTCCTGAATAGATAACAGGAGAAGTTACACAATGTCCCTTTAAGATTAGTTTCCTTCATGAGGGACAATGAACTTGTGTCTGAAAAAATGTTTTTACTTTGGAACTTCAAACTAAATGTGCGACTCTGGATAAAATTCAAGCCATCAGTGACATCACAACCACAGACTACAGGTGCTGCCAGCTGCTGTGGCTGTGAGGACAGGAAGGTTTGTTCTGAAGTCTCCACAAAGACTTTTCCAAGATCAGAACTGAAAAAGATTATCATCGAACCAAGTCAGAGACCAAACAAACAAACAAACAAACAAACAAACAGCTCATCTTCAGCTAACAGGTGTAAACCTGGTCCGTCAGTCACAAACCACAACCTCATGTAACAAACAGCGTCTCTGAGAAGCAGGTTTAGAAATGAGCCATCAGGACGTTCTGGCTGCTCTGAGAGGAAACACAGGTCACTCAGCAGCTGGACACATCTAGACACATCAGCTGCTGAGACGCTGTCAGTCCACTGAGTGTAGAAACTCACAGGTAACAACAAACTGTCTAATATGTCAGTTATGAAACATATCCTCCTGGGACCCAGAGGAAAAAAGGTTTTGCTTTTTTTTTTTAAATTGTATGATAAACTAGATAAAGTAGCATTTCCTAACGGAACATGCGTGTGAATGCTGAAAGCAGCTGAACGCTGTTGCAGAATTAGCAAATAGTGCAAGCAGTGATCACCATTCAAATGGTTGACCAAGGTAGGTATCGAACCCACAACCTCATGGTCAGCAGACTTTCACTCTGCCTCTAGGCCACAGTGTACCAGGCACGTGCACACATAGGGCCCAAAGGGTGCTTGAGCCCCTGCCCTTTTTGCCCCGTATTAAAAAGTGCCCTTTTTTATTAGGGCCCGAGCGGCGACTGCAAGTCGCCCAGCGAAAGCCCTATTGTAATTGCTATGTTTATTATTATTAGGGCCCGAGCCAGTGACAACGTCACGGGAGGACCCTATTGTAATTCGACATGCACATTAGTCAACGTGCCAGCCGACGAGTAACAACAAGTAAGCAAGCAAGTAACCAAGTACTGCATAGACCTGGCGCAAAATATCCCAGATATTGTAATGTTTATTATTAGGGCCCGAGCCTGTGACAACGTCCCAGGGAGGACCCTATTGTAATTCGACATGCACATTAGTCAACGTGCCAGCCGACGAGTAACAACAAGTAAGCAAGCAAGTAATCAAGTACTCCACTGACCTGGCGCAAAATTCCCCGAAATGCAAATGTTTATTCTTATTAGGCCCGAGCGGCGAGTAGCACTCGCCCGAGGGGCTATTGTAATCGCGCTGTTTATTATTATTCTTCTCCGCCTTCAAACCCCAATTTGGCCCCTTTCCCCAACTCGAAAATGCGTGAACTTTTTGCCGGACGTCCGGCTTCTTCCGAAATTCGATATTTTGTGCTGCTCGCGCATGTCCGACGCGAAATGGCGAAATAGCGCCCCCTACAAAGTTCAAAAAAGCCCATAGGGAATTCGGGTCACTTTGGCGTAGACGGACGAAATTCGGTACACATATGTACCATACCCAGATATACAAAAAAGCCTCTTAATGTCATGGTGAAATGTCAACAGGAAGTCGGCCATTTTGAATTGGTCGTTTTTGGCGCCAAATTAACTCGTCCAAAACGATTCGCTCGACACGCTCCAAATTTGATAGACAACATCGTCAGACCTAGCTGAGCTTATCTTGTGCTCCGCAGGTCTGTAGCTCAAAGGGGTTGGCCTCTGGCGTGCCCCGAAGTTTGGCGACTGTTTCGGTGCTCGCCATGTAAATACGATTGGCTCTCATGCCCACATACTTGATCGTAGACGCTTCAAACTTGGTGCAAAAATCTATGGCGAGACCCTGAACGATCCGACATATTATTTGCCTACGTCGCTCATAGCGCCCCCCGGTGGTAACAGGAAGTGAACTAAAATTCATTAAAAATACATAGTTGACCCCATCAACTTCATTCCACTTCTAAAACATGCAGAACCAGTTGGTGAAGCTACATTATGAAGACTGTGAAGCTACGAGTAATGGCGTCCCTGTGGGGGCGTGGCTACCATCAATTCCTCGCCATAAAAATACGTTTGGCTTTTTGATGGCTTTAATGAACTCGTATCA
The DNA here is from genome assembly GCF_905171665.1 of Trachurus trachurus. Taxonomy (NCBI): domain Eukaryota; kingdom Metazoa; phylum Chordata; class Actinopteri; order Carangiformes; family Carangidae; genus Trachurus; species Trachurus trachurus. Next base: position 3,003,282 of record NC_139893.1, on the reverse strand, counting down.
TCATGAAAATTGATAGACAGGTCCAGGGTGGAGACCTCTTCCATCTGATAGGGGTGTCGCTCATGTGGCCCCCTAGTGGAAACCGGAAGTGCCATTTTTTGCATCAACATTGTCCGATTTCCACGAAACTTCACATGTGTGATGAGGGGCTGACCCTGAACACACCTGCACGCAACCCATTACTGCCCCCTAGTGGACGAACCTTTAACTGCTCATAACTCCCTCATGCTTTGTCCGATTTCCACGAAACTTCACATGTGTGATGATGGACTGACCCTGAACACACCTGCACGCATCCCATTACTGCCCCCTGGTGGACGAACCTTTAACTGCTCATAACTCCCTCATGCTTTGTCCGATTCACTCCAAACTTCACACAAGTGATGAGGGGCGGCCCCTGAACGCACCAGACCACATGCGGTGACTGCCCCCTGGTGGATGAACGAAACATTGCATTTTTGGCCTCCTTCCGGGTTTTTTCTCCATTTCTGCTCCGCGCCACAGCGTGCCTCAGGCCCCGCGGTGGCATGGGCAGCGAGGGCCGCCATCGCCGCTTGCGGCTTTAATTAGGGCCCGAGCCTGTGACAACGTCCCAGGGAGGACCCTATTGTAATTCGACATGCACATTCGCCAACGTGCCAGCCGACGAGTAACAACAAGTAAGCAAGCAAGTAACCAAGTACTGCATAGACCTGGCGCAAAATATCCCAGATATTGTAATGTTTATTATTATTATTATTATTCTTATTCTTCTCCGCGTTTGAACGCGATTTCGACCCCTTTCCCAAGCCGGGAAACGGATGAAACTTTCGACGCAGGGGGGGAAGCCCGAAAATTGCGATTCAGTGGTGGTCTCGCATGTGGGCGTGGCCAAATGGCACCACAGCGCCCCCTAGACCGCGGATAGGGAATGAGGGTCCGCGACACCGATTTGTCCGAAACTTGGTAAACGTATTCATCAACCCGAGATCTTCAAAAAATTTCATAAAATGACATACTCTAAAACCAACAGGAAGTCGGCCATTTTGCTTCAAAGTTGGTTTACGCAAAACGAACTCCTCCGAGGGGTTACGCCCGATCGGCTCCAAATTGGGTAGAGAACATCGTCAGACCTAGCTGAGCTTAGCTTGTGCTCCGCAGGTCTGTAGCTCAAAGCGCTTGGCCTCTGGCGTGCCCCGAAGTTTGGCGACTGTTTCGGTGCTCGCCATGTAAATACGAACGGCTCTCATGCCCACATACTTGATCGTAGACGCTTCAAACTTGGTGCAAAAATCTAGGGAGAGACCCTGAACGATCCGACATATTATTTGCCTACGTCGCTCATAGCGCCCCCCGGTGGTAACAGGAAACGTACAAAAATTCGTTAAAAATACGTAGTTGACCAAATCGACTTCGTTCCACTTCTAATACATGCAGACCCGGATGGCGAAGCTACATCATGAACACTTTGACCCTACGAGCAACGGCGTCCGTGTGCCGCCGCGGCGAATGTGTATCTTCCCAATTTAAATTACGTTTGCCAAATACGCGCACATACTTCGTCGTAGCCACTTGAAATTCAAAGGACGTGACGTTGGCTCCTCCCTGAACGTTTTGATGTATCGACTTCCTGCCTGGCTCATAGCGCCCCCCGGTGGTAACAGGAAGTACGCAAAAATTCATTAAAAATCCATACTTCACCCGATCAACTTCATTCCACTTCTAATACATGCAGAACCAGTTGCTGAAGCTACATTATGAACGCTGTGAAGATACGACGAACGGCGTCCGTGTGCCGCCGCGGCGACTGACGATTTTTTATCGTACAATTACGTTTGCCTTTTTCGTGGCTTTAACGAAGTCGTGTCCTCACGAAATTTCATCCACAGGTCAAGAATGGCGAGCTCTTTCAGTGGATGGAGTCGTTTCCCATGGGCGTGGCTAAATGCCTCAATAGCGCCCCCTTGAAGTTTTTCCCAAATTCTCCATAGACAAATTTCGCTTACTTTGTCGTACACATACGAAACTCGACACACACGTGTATCATACCAAAACATACACAAAATTGAATTGGAGCCACGCCCTTAACCCAACAGGAAGTCGGCCATTTTGGTTAGCATTTCTTTGACGCAAAACGAACTCCTCCGAGGGAGTTCGCCCGATTGACTTCAAATTGGGTCGAGAACATCTCCAGACTAAGCTGATTACGGCTTGTGCTCCGCAGGTCTGTAGGTCAAAGGGCGTGGCTGTTAGCGCACGGCCAAGTTGCCTAATTCAGCTAAAAAGGTTTAAATGCTATCGCGCCCACAGATTTCATCGCAGCGGCTTCAAACTTGGTCCACATGATGAGGGCGTGACCCTGAACGATCCGACATATTATTTTCCTACGTCACTCATAGCGCCCCCCGGTGGTAACAGGAAGTGCGCTAAAATTCATTAAAAATACATCGTTGACCCGATCAACTTCATTCCACTTCTAAAACATGCCGAACAAGTTGGTGAAGGTATTTCATGAACACTATGGCGCTACGGCTAATGGCCCCCTTGTGGAGGCGACAGGAATAGCGCTCCATCGTGAACTGCCACCTCCCACGGATTTTGCCCGATTGACTTCATATTCGCTACAGATCATCAGGAGACCAAGCTGGTCAAACATTATTAAAAGCTTTTCTCTACGTCAAACGGCGTGGCTGCTAGGGGGCGACAAAGTTGGTCAACTGCTCGTTTAGTCGCCATGCTATTACGTTTGCCTTCCACCACCACATACTTGGTCGTAGTCACTTCAAAATTTCAGTACATGATCAGAGGCCCGCCCTCTACGCCTCCATTTGATCGTACGCTAGCTCGCTCAAGACGCCCCCTTGTGGACACAGGAAATGTCGTGTTTTGCATCGACATTGTCCGATCAGCTCGAAACTTCACATGTGTGATGAGGTCACGACCCCAAACACAACGGCCCACATCCCGTTACCGCCCCCTGGTGGACGAACTGTAAACCTGCCGTAACTCCATTGTACGTTGTCCGATTTGCTCAAAACTTCACGTGTTCGACGAGGGGACCGCACTCGACGCAGCCGCCCACGTCCGGTTGCGCGCGGAGGTTTCGAAGAGCGGCCCGGGGATAGCGGGGACGCCGAGTGGCGTGGAGCGAGGGCCCGTCATAGCCGCTTGCGGCTTTAATTAGGGCCCGAGCCTGTGACAACGTCCCAGGGAGGACCCTATTGTAATTCGACATGCACATTAGTCAACGTGCCAGCCGACGAGTAACAACAAGTAAGCAAGCAAGTAACCAAGTACTGCATAGACCTGGCGCAAAATATCCCAGATATCGTACTGTTTATTATTATTATTATTATTATTATTATTCTTCCGAACATGTTTTCGCCAATAAGACCCCCTATCCAATGCGAGAAACGGATGAAATTTGGCATACGCGTTCAGTCTGGCAAAAAATTTGATAATTTCAACACCTTCAGTGTGCGCGCAGTGTAATGGCGCAACAGCGCCCCCTTGAAATTTTGATTTGATCAGCCCCGCCACACCGTTGCACTTACATGCATGAAATTTGGTGGGGTTATAGAACATGGGAAGACACACAAAAATTCCTCTTATAGCCACGCCCTATACCCAACCGGAAGTCGGCCATTTTGGATTGAAATTTTGACCTATTTGACCGAACCCCTCCTACAGATTTCGTCCGATTGACTTCAAATTGGCTATGGACCATCGAGACGCCATGCTGATCTTATCTTGTGAACTACATGTCTGTAGGTCAAAGGGCGTGGCTGCTATGATGCGACACATTTTGGCGACTGTTCGTGTTCGGCGCCGTTTCACTTCGAACGGCTCTCACGCCGACATACTTGATCGTAGCCGCTTCAAACTTGGTGGACATGATGATGGGTCCTTCCTGAACAATCTGACATATTAACTTCCCACGTTACTCATAGCGCCCCCCGGTGGTAACAGGAAGTCTACACAGATTACGCTAACATGAATTAATCGTACATAGTTCACCCCAGCAACTTCGTTCCACTTCTGATACATGTGAAACAAATCCGTGAAGCTACATTACGTACGCTTTGAGGCTACGGCTAATTGCCCCCGTGTGGCGGCGCCACGTATTGCGGTCCATCAGAAACGAACTCCTCCTAGGGGTTTCGCCCGATCGGCTTCATATTCGCTACACGTCATCCTCAGACCGCCCTGATTACAGCTTGTGCTCTGCAGGTCGGTAGGTCAAAGGGCGCGGCCACTGTGGCCGCCGCCATTTCTGATGCCTCGCCATGCATACACGGGCTGCTCTAACTCCCATGTACTTCGTCCGAACTGCTTCAAAATTTATGTACGTGATCAGACACCCGCCCTCTACACCTCCATTTGATCGTACGCAACCTCGCTCAAGTCGCCCCCTTGTGGACACAGGAAATGCCATATTTTACATCCACATTGTCCGATTTGCTCGAAACTTCACATGTGTGATGAGGTCACGACCCTGAACGCAACGACCCACATCCCGTTACTGCCCCCTGGTGGACGAACTGTAAACTTGCCGCAACTCCATCGTACATTGTCCGATTTTCTCCAAATTTCACGTGTTTGATGAGGGAACAACCCTCTACTAGCTGCCAACGTCCGGTGGCGCGCGGGGGTTTCGAAGAGCGCCCCGGGGGTGGCGGGGACCGGGGGGTCGTGTGAGCGAGACGCCGAGTGGCGTGGAACGAGGGCCCGTCATAGCCGCTTGCGGCTTTAATTATTAGGGCCCGAGCCAGTGACAACGTCACAGGGAGGACCCTATTGTAATTCGACATGCACATTAGTCAACGTGCCAGCCGACGAGTAACAACAAGTAAGCAAGCAAGTAACCAAGTACTGCATAGACCTGGCAGCGAAAACCCCAGATATTGTAATGTTTATTATTATTATTAGGGCCCGAGCCAGTGACAACGTCACAGGGAGGACCCTATTGTAATTCGACATGCACATAAATCAACGTGCCAGCCGACGAGTAACAACAAGTAAGCAAGCAAGTAACCAAGTACTGCATAGACCTGGCGCAAAATACCCCAGATATTGCAATGTTTATTATTATTATTATTATTATTACGCGCGTTTGAACGCGATTTCGACCCCTTTGCCGAAGCGAGAAACGGATGAAATTTGGCATACACGTGTAGTCTGGTGAAAATAGACGTACCATGACATCCGTTCATGTGCGCAGAATGTAATGGCGCAACAGCGCCCCCTTGAAATTTTGAATTGATCAGCCCCGCCACACCGTTGCACTTACATGCATGAAATTTGGTGGGGTTATAGAACATGGGAAGACACACAAAAAATCCTCTTAAAGCCACGCCCTATACCCAACCGGAAGTCGGCCATTTTGGATTGAAATTTTGACCTATTTGACCGAACCCCTCCTACAGATTTCGTCCGATTGACTTCAAATTGGCTATGGACCATCGAGACGCCATGCTGATCTTATCTTGTGAACTACATGTCTGTAGGTCAAAGGGCGTGGCTGCTATGATGCGACACATTTTGGCGACTGTTCGTGTTCGGCGCCGTTTCACTTCGAACGGCTCTCACGCCGACATACTTGATCGTAGACGCTTCAAACTTGGTGGACATGATGATGGGTCCTTCCTGAACAATTTGACGTATTAACTTCCCACGTTACTCATAGCGCCCCCCGGTGGTAACAGGAAGTAAACAGTAATTACGCTAACATGAATTAATCGTAGGTAGTTCACCCCAGCAACTTCGTTCCACTTCTGATACTTGTGAAACAAGTCGGTGAAGCTACATTACGAACGCTGTGAGGCTACGGCTAATGGCCCCCGTGTGGCGGCGACAGGAATTGCGGTCCATTGAAAACGAACTCCTCCTAGGGGTTTCGCCCGATCGGCTTCATATTCGCTACACATCATCCTCAGACCGCCCTGATTACGGCTTGTGCTCTGCAGGTCGGTAGGTCAAAGGGCGTGGCCACTGTGGCCGCCGCCATTTCTGATGCCTCGCCATGAATACACGAGCTGCTCTATCTCCCACATACTTCATCCGAACTGCTTCAAAATGTATGTACGTGATCAGACACCCGCCCTCTACACCTCCATTTGATCGTACGCAAGATCGCTCAACTCGCCCCCTTGTGGACACAGGAAATGCCGTATTTTACATCGACATTGTCCGATTTGCTCGAAACTTCACATGTGTGATGAGGTCACAACCCTGAACGCAACGGCCCACATCCCGTTACTGCCCCCTGGTGGACGAACCGTAAACTTGACGTAACTCTATCGTACATTGTCCGATTTGCTCGAAATTTCGCGTGTTTGATGAGGAAACGACCCTCTACTCGCTGCCCACGTCCGGTGGCCCGTGGGGGTTTCGAAGAGCGACCCGGGTGTAGCAGGGACCAGGGGGGCGTGGGAGCGGGACGCCGAGTGGCGTGGAGCGAGGGCCCGTCATAGCCGCTTGCGGCTTTAATTATTATTATTATTATTATTATTCCGCGACTTCGAACACGATTTCGACCACTTTCCCAAGCCGAGAAACGGATGAAATTTAACACGCAGGGGGGGAAGCCCAAAAATTGCCATTCTGTGGTGGTCTCGCATGTGGGCGTGGCCAAATGGCACCATAGCGCCCCCTAGACCGCGCATAGGAAATGGCAGTCTGCGAGACAGATTTGTCCGAAACTTGGTCAACATATTCATCAACCCAAGATCTTCAAAAAATCTCATTACGGACATACCCGACAACCAACAGGAAGTCGGCCATTTTGCTTCAAAGTTGGTTTACGCAAAACGAACTCCTCCGAGGGGTTACGCCCGATCGGCTCCAAATTGGGTCCAGAACATCGTCAGACCTAGCTGAGCTTAACTTGTGCTCCGCAGGTCTGTAGCTCAAAGGGCTTGGCCTCTGGCGTGCCCCGAAGTTTGGCGACTGTTTCAGTGCTCGCCATGTAAATACGAACGGCTCTCATGCCCACATACTTGATCGTAGACGCTTCAAACTTAGTGCAAAAATCTATGGCAAGACCCTGAACGATCCGACATATTATTTGCCTACGTCGCTCATAGCGCCCCCCGGTGGTAACAGGAAACGTACAAAAATTCGTTAAAAATCCATCGTTGACCAAATCGACTTCGTTCCACTTCTAATACATGCAGACCCGGATGGTGAAGCTACATCATGAACACTTTGACCCTACGAGCAACGGCGTCCGTGTGCCGTCGCGGCGAAAGTGTATCTTCCCAATTTAAATTACGTTTGCCATTCACGCGCACATACTTCGTCGTAGCCACTCGAAATTCAAAGGACATGACGTTGGCTCCTCCCTGAACGTTTTGATATATCGACTTCCTGCCTGGCTCATAGCGCCCCCTGGTGGTAACAGGAAGTACGCAAAAATTCATTTAAAATCCATACTTCACCCGATCAACTTCATTCCACTTCTAATACATGCAGAACCAGTTGCTGAAGCTACATTATGAACGCTGTGAAGATACGACGAACGGCGTCCGTGTGCCGCCGCGGCGACTGGCGATTTTTTATCGTACAATTACGTTTGCCTTTTTCGTGGCTTTAACGAAGTCGTGTCCTCACGAAATTTCATCCACAGGTCAAGAATGGCGAGCTCTTTCAGCGGATAGAGTCGTTTCCCATGGGCGTGGCTAAATGCCTCAATAGCGCCCCCTTTAAGTTTTTCCGAAATTCTCCATAGACAAATTTCGCTTACTTTGTCGTACACATACGAAACTCGACACACACGTGTATCATACCCAAACATACAAAAAATTGAATTGCAGCCACGCGCTAAACCCAACAGGAAGTCGGCCATTTTGGTTAGCATTTCTTTGACGCAAAACAAACTCGTCCGAGGGAGTTCGCCCGATTGACTTCAAATTGGGTAGAGAACATCTCCAGACTAAGGTGATTACGGCTTGTGCTCCGCAGGTGTGTAGCTCAAAGGGCGTGGCTGCTAGGGCACGGCCAAGTCCCACGAGTCAGCTAAAAAGGTTTAAATGCTATCACGCCCACAGATTTGATCGCAGCTGCTTCAAACTTGGTGCACATGATGAGGGCGTGACCCTGAACGATCCGACATATTATTTTCCTACGTCACTCATAGCGCCCCCCGGTGGTAACAGGAAGTGCGCTAAAATTCATTAAAAATACATCGTTGACCCCATCAACTTCATTCCACTTCTAAAACATGCCGAACAAGTTGGTGAAAGTATTTCATGAACGCTATGACGCTACGGCTAATGGCCCCCTTGTGGAGGCGACAGGAATAGCGCTCCATCGTGAACTGCCACCTCCCACGGATTTTGCCCGATTGACTTCATATTCGCTACAGATCATCAGGAGACCAAGCTGGTCAAACACTATTAAAAGCTTTTCTCTACGTCAAACGGCGTGGCTGCTAGGGGGTGACAAAATTGGCCAACAGCTCGTTTAGTCGCCATGCTATTACGTTTGCCTTCCACGCCCACATACTTGATCGTAGTCACTTCAAAATTTCAGTACATGATCAGAGGCCCGCCCTCTACGCCTCCATTTGATCGTACGCTAGCTCGCTCAAGACGCCCCCTTGTGGACACAGGAAATGTCGTGTATTGCATCGACATTGTCCGATCAGCTCGAAACTTCACATGTGTGATGAGGTCACGACCCCAAACACAACGGCCCACATCCCGTTACCGCCCCCTGGTGGACGAACCGTAAACCTGCCGTAACTCCATCGTACGTTGTCCGATTTGCTCGAACCTTCACGTGTTTGACGAGGGGACCGCCCTCGACGCAGCCGCCCACGTCCGGTTGCGCACGGGGGTTTCGAAGAGCGGCCCGGGGGTAGCGGGGACGCCGAGTGGCGTGGAACGAGGGCCCGTCATAGCCGCTTGCGGCTTTAATTATTATTATTATTATTCCCCGAGTTCGAACGCGATTTCGACCCCTTTCCCAAGCCGGGAAACGGAGGAAATTTAACACGCAGGGGGGGAAGCCCAAAAATTGCGATTCTGTGGTAGTCTCGCATGTGGGCGTGGCGAAATGGCACCACAGCGCCCCCTAGACCGCGCATAGGAAATGGCAGTCTGCGACACCGATTTGTCCGAAACTTGGTAAACATATTCATCAACCCAAGATCTTCAAAAAATCTCATTACGGACATACCCAACAACCAACAGGAAGTCGGCCATTTTGCTTCAAAGTTGGTTTACGCAAAACGAACTCCTCCGAGGGGTTACGCCCGATCGGCTCCAAATTGGGTAGAGAACATCGTCAGACCTAGCTGAGCTTATCTTGTACTCCGCAGGTCTGTAGCTCAAAGCGCTTGGCCTCTGGCGTGCCCCGAAGTTTGGCGACTGTTTCGGTGCTCGCCATGTAAATACGAAAGGCTCTCATGCCCACATACTTGATCGTAGACGCTTCAAACTTGGTGCAAAAATCTATGGCGAGACCCTGAACGATCCGACATATTATTTGCCTACGTCGCTCATAGCGCCCCCCGGTGGTAACAGGAAACGTACAAAAATTCGGTAAAAATACGTAGTTGACCAAATCGACTTCGTTCCACTTCTAATACATGCAGACCCGGATGTTGAAGCTACATCATCAACGCTTTGACCCTACGAGCAACAACGTCCGTGTGCCGCCGCGGCGAATGTGTATCTTCCCAATTTAAATTACGTTTGCCAATTACGCGCACATACTTCGTCGTAGCCACTTGAAATTCAAAGGACATGACGTTGGCTCCTCCCTGAACGTTTTGATGTATCGACTTCCTGCCTGGCTCATAGCGCCCCCCGGTGGTAACAGGAAGTACGCAAAAATTCATAAAAAATCCATACTTCACCCGATCAACTTCATTCCACTTCTAATACATGCAGAACCAGTTGCTGAAGCTACATTATGAACGCTGTGAAGATACGACGGACGGCGTCCGTGTGCCGCCGCGGCGACTGACGATTTTTTATCGTACAATTACGTTTGCCTTTTTCGTGGCTTTAACGAAGTCGTGGCCTCACGAAATTTCATCCACAGGTCAAGAATGGCGAACTCTTTCAGCGGATACAGTCGTTTCCCATGGGCGTGGCTAAATGCCTCAATAGCGCCCCCTTGAAGTTTTTCCGAAATTCTCCATAGACAAATTTCGCTTACTTTGTCGTACACATACAAAACTCGACACACACGTGTATCATACCCAAACATACAAAAAATTGAATTAGAGCCACGCCCTAAACCCAACAGGAAGTCGGCCATTTTGGTTAGCATTTCTTTGACGCAAAACGAACTCGTCCGAGGGAGTTCGCCCGATTGACTTCAAATTGGGTAGAGAACATCTCCAGACCAAGCTGATTACGGCTTGTGCTCCGCAGGTGTGTAGCTCAAAGGGCGTGTCTGCTAGGGCACGGCCAAGTCCCACGAGTCAGCTAAAAAGGTTTAAATGCTAACACGCCCACAGATTTGATCGCAGCGGCTTCAAACTTGGTGCACATGATGAGGGCGTGACCCTGAACGATCCGACATATTATTTTCCTACGTCACTCATAGCGCCCCCCGGTGGTAACAGGAAGTGCGCTAAAATTCATTAAAAATACATCGTTGACCCCATCAACTTCATTCCACTTCTAAAACATGCCGAACAAGTTGGTGAAAGTATTTCATGAACGCTATGACGCTACGGCTAATGGCCCCCTTGTGGAGGCGACAGGAATAGCGCTCCATCGTGAACTGCCACCTCCCACGGATTTTGCCCGATTGACTTCATATTCGCTACAGATCATCAGGAGACCAAGCTGGTCAAACACTATTAAAAGCTTTTCTCTACGTCAAACGGCGTGGCTGCTAGGGGGCGACAAATTTGGTCAACTGCTCGTTTAATCGCCATGCTATTACGTTTGCCTTCCACGCCCACATACTTGATCGTAGTCACTTCAAAATTTCAGTACATGATCAGAGGCCCGCCCTCTACGCCTCCATTTGATCGTACGCTAGCTCGCTCAAGACGCCCCCTTGTGGACACAGGAAATGTCGTGTTTTGCATCAACATTGTCCGATCAGCTCGAAACTTCACATGTGTGGTGAGGTCACGACCCCGAACACAACGGCCCACATCCCGTTGCCGCCCCCTGGTGGACGAACCGTAAACCTGCCGTAACTCCATCGTACGTTGTCCGATTTGCTCAAAACTTCACGTGTTCGACGAGGGGACCGCCCTCGACGCAGCCGCCCACGTCCGGTTGCGCGCGGGGGTTTCGAAGAGCGGCCCGGGGGTAGCGGGGACGCCGAGTGGCGTGGAACGAGGGCCCGTCATAGCCGCTTGCGGCTTTAATTATTAGGCCCGAGCGGCGAGTAGCACTCGCCCGAGGGGCTATTGTAATCGCGCTGTTTATTATTATTCTTCCGCGACAACATGCCCCAATTTCGCCCCTTTCCCCAACTCGAAAATGCGTGAACTTTTTGCCGGACGTCCGTCCGGATCCGACATTCGATATTTTGTGCTGCTCGCGCATGTCCGACACGAAATGGCGAAATAGCGCCCCCTACAAATTTTAAAAAGTCCCATAGACAATTTCGCTTACTTTGGCGTAGACCAACAAAATTCGGTACACATATGTACCATACCCAGATATACAAAAAAGCCTCTTAATGTCATGATGAAATGTCAACAGGAAGTCGGCCATTTTGAATTGGTCGTTTTTGGCGCCAAATTAACTCGTCCGAAACGGTTCGCACGACACGCTCCAAATTTGATAGACAACATCGTCAGACCTTGCTGAGTACAGCTTGTGCTCCGTAGGTCAATACGTCAAAGGGCGTGGCTTCCAATGGGCGCCAAACATAGGCTCGATCGCCACCAACATTCGGTTGGCTGTCACGCCCACATGCTTTATCCTATCAACTTCAAACTTGAAGGAAATTATGGGGGTGAGTCACTGATTCGCCCGATATATCAATATCTCACTTTACTCAAAGCGCCCCCCGGTGGTAACAGGAAGTGACCATTTTTTACATTAAAATCTTTAACTCCTCCCACTAATTTCGCCCGATCTACTTCAAATTGCCTACAGGTTATCGAGATGCCATGCTGATCCAACCTTGTGCTCCATAGGTCTCTACGTCAAAGGGCGTGGCTTCTGCGGCCTTGCCAATTTTTGGCGACTTCATGTTTCCTCGCCATTTCACCTTCTAACAGCTCTAACGCCCACATACTTCATCCTATCAGCTTCAAACTTGCTGAAGATGATGATGGCTCCACCCTGAACGTTCCACTGAATTGCACGCCCACTTTACTCAATGCGCCCCCCGGTGGTAACAGGAAGTGACCTGGTTTACACTTAACTTGTCCAATCAACTTCAAATTTTACATATTTGATGAGCCTCTGCCCCTGAACACACCTACCCACATCTGGGTTCATACAAATGCGCCCCCTGGTGGTAACAGGAAGTGCCATTTTTTGCATCAACATTGTCCGATTTCCACGAAACTTCACATGTGTGATGAGGGGCTGACCCTGAACACACCTGCACGCATCCCATTACTGCCCCCTAGTGGACGGACCTTTAACTGCTCATAACTCCCTCATGCTTTGTCCGATTTCCACGAAACTTCACATGTGTGATGAGGGGCTGACCCTGAACACACCTGCACGCATCTCATTACTGCCCCCTAGTGGACGAACCTTTAACTGCTCATAACTCCCTCATGCTTTGTCCGATTCACTCCAAACTTCACACGAGTGATGAGGGGCGGCCCCTGAACGCACCAGACCACATGCGGTGACTGCCCCCTGGTGGATGAACGAAACATTGCATTTTTGGCCTCCTTCCAGGTTTTTTCTCCATTTCTGCTCCGCGCCACAGCGTGCCTCAGGCCCCGCGGTGGCATGGGCAGCGAGGGCCGCCATCGCCGCTTGCGGCTTTAATTATTTTTATTATTCTTGCCCGATTTCAAACGCACCTACGCCCCCCTGAACATGCTCGAATTCGAACGGATTTTGGCATGTACATCGGGTCGCCAAAAAGTTAGACTTTGGTAGCGTCGCCAAAAATGGACGTGCCAGAATGGCTAAATAGCGCCCCCTAGAAAGTTGGAAACGGCGAGCCCCACTTCTGTGTTTCACCTACATGCATGAAATTTGGTGGGTATATAGAACATGGGTAGACACACAAAACATCCTCTTGGAGCCACGCCCTAAACACAACCGGAAGTCGGCCATTTTGAATTTAATTTTAAATTTTGGCCATTTTTTGGTCATTTTTTGCCATTTCCACTACTTACATTTGAACGAACCCGTCCTAGGGATTTCACTCGATCGGCTTCAAATTTGTTTTCCAGCATCGAAACCCCATGGTGACCTTATCTTGTGCTCCGCAGGTGTGTAGGTCAAAGGGCGTGGCTGCTACGGCACGGCCAAGTTCCCGAATTCAGCTAAAAAGGTTTAAATGCTATCACGCCCACAGATTTGATCGCAGCAGCTTCAAACTTGCTGGACATGATGGTGGCGTGACCCTGAACGATTTGACATATTAATTTTATTCGTCACGCATAGCGCCCCCTGGTGGTAACAGGAAATGCCATATTTTGCATCTACATTGTCCGATTTGCTCGAAACTTCACATGTGTGATGAGGTAACGACCCTGAATGCAACGGCCCACATCCCGTTACTGCCCCCTGGTGGACAAACTGTAAACTTGCCGTAACTCCATCGTACATTGTCCGATTAGCTCAAAACTTCACGTGTTTGATGAGGGGACCGCCCTCGACGCATCCGGTGGCGCGCGGGGGTTTCGAAGAGCGCCCCGGGGGAAGCGGGGACCGGGGGGGCGTGGGAGCGGGACGCCGAGTGGCGTGGAGCGAGGGCCCGTCACAGCCGCTTGCGGCTTTAATATTCTCCCTAAAATCGCATTTTTGGGGGCCTCAACATGCCCCAAAACGCGTGAATTTTGGCATGCACATCAGGCCTCGCGAAAAATTTGATATTTTAAAGTCGTTGGAAATGGGCGTGGCCAAATGGCTGAATAGCGCCCCCTACAAACACATGTCAATGGCATCGCCATCGTCTTACTTTGTCATACACACACAAAATTCGGTACACATATGTATTATACCCAGATATAGAAAAAATCCTCTTGACCTCATGACCTCAACCCAACAGGAAGTCGGCCATTTTGGTTTTGATTTTTCCCGCCTAAAATTAACTCCTCCCAGAGCGTTCGCCCGATCAAGTTCAAATTAGGTACACCACATCTCCAGACCTAGCTGAGCTTATCTTGTGCTCCGTGCGTCCGTAGGTCAAAGGGCGTGGCTGCCAGCGCTCAATACACTATGGCGTGCTCGCCATGCACATACGAGTGGCTCTCACGCCCACATACTTCATCCAATCAACTTCAAACTTGCTGGACATGACGAAGGCTCCGCCCTGAAGGTCCCGATATATTAACTTCCCACGTAACTCATAGCGCCCCCCGGTGGTAACAGGAAGTGTACTAAAATTTGGAAAATGTACATACTTTGCCCCATCAACTTCATTCCACTTCTAAAACATGCAGAACCAGTTGGTGAAGTTACATTATGAACGCTGTGAAGCTACGAGTAATGGCGTCCCTGTGGGGGCGTGGCTAACATTCCTCGCTATGACAATACGTTTGCCCTTTGGATGGCTTTAATGAACTCCTATCAACATGAAAATTGGTACACAGGTCCAGGGTCACGACCTCAACGTTTCTATGTACTCATAGGCGATCTCACTCATTCGCCCCCTAGTGGAAACAGGAAGTACCATATTTTACATCAACATTGTCCGATTTCCACGAAACTTCACATGTGTGATGAGGGACTGACCCTGAACACACCTGCACGCATCCCATTACTGCCCCCTGGTGGACGAACCTTTAACTGCTCATAACTCCCTCATGCTTTGTCCGATTCACTCCAAACTTCACATGAGTGATGAGGGGCCGCCCCTGAACGCACCCACCCACAACTGCTTAGCGCCACCTGGTGGATGAACGAAGCATTGCAGCCCCGACATGCCTCAGGCCCCGCGGTGGCATGGGTGAGCGAGGGCCCGTCATCGCCGCTTGCGGCTTTAATTTTTTTATTTTTTTATTTTTTCAATAAATGCATTCCTGTTGTGCATGAGGATGTAAACAACCGCGCTGTAAAAATGCCACGGTTATCTACCGTACACATTTCCTTGTAATATACACGGTATTGTGTATGTACGTTGGTGTGTGTGTCCGCTGCTGCTCCGCTCTGTCCCTCACTGAGGGGGGGGGGGGGGGCTGCCCAGCGGTGCGCGCTCCCTCACATGCACGTCCAGAGAGAGAGAGAGAGAAGTACAGGGTTCCTACGCAAGTATGGAAAGTATGGAAAAGTATGGAATTTGATTTTATACATTTCCAGGTCTGGAAAAGTATGGAAAATTGAAATTATTGTATGGAAATATATTAAAATCTATATATATTTTATCTTAATACTTATCTGGGTTTGGTCTGAAGTTATCTGGGTTAATTATTTTTGTATGCGCTATTGTACCTATAGCTACAATCTCCTGGAAATTGTTTGGTTACATAATAACATACAGAATAATGAAAACAAATGATTAATTGCATGATTTTTTAATATAATGCACAACTATTTACCCAAATATCACAAATTATTTCAATTTCTTTACTGAGAAGTCTGGAAATTAGGGTCTGGAAAAAGTATGGAATTTGGAAATTTCAAATGTGTAGGAACCCTGGAAGTAGAGGCTGCTGCCTCGTCGATAACTCTGTGTGTGCCGCATGTAGATGAGACGTGACAGTGGAGCGACTTGTGTCGAATCTTGTGAGTTATAAATCCACCAACATCACTTCCTTGTCGGTTCTGACAAGTCGCCGTCCACTTATTCAACGAGCTTAATAAGAGTCATATTTCGTATATAGTTTGTTTAGCTGACTGCTTGTTAAGAGTTAAGCCCCACCTCGTCCTCTGTCTAACATCACCTGAATGTAGTGAACAACAACAGCAACAGGAGGAATCACTCACTCAGCTTGATTTCACTGACTATTTGAATTTGTTTCCAGATATTGAGTTACTGGTAATTGTGACTTTGCTGTGGTAAATATTGCTGCTGTTCTGAAATATGCACAGTAGCAGTCACAGTAGTCATTTCTTAGTTTTGTGTGTGTAGCCTGTAGGCTTAGCCTACTTCTATTTTGCACTTGCACTCACATGATTTTTTTTTCTGCAATGTTAATGTGCACCCAATACCATATTGGCCTTAGCCTACCAGTTCAGAAGTCTGGACTGTTTCGGGAAGTTGGGAAATTGGTCCAGCGTGTTGACTGCAGTCCTGAAGGCGTGCAGGCTTTCTCTACCGACTAAATAGTGACTGTAATTTATTTTTATTTATTTATTTTGATATTAAGGCCTGAAAAAATTGTACATACTGCCCTTTTCTGATGTTGAGCCCCTGCCCCTCTATAGTCATGTGCACGTCCCTGCAGTGTACACACAGTTGCAGAGACTGTTGTCTGTTGATGAACTGCACTCTGTCTCACTCTGAAGTTAACGAGCCCAAAGCTGTAGTTCCAGTGCAAATCAATCTTAGTGCAGTGGTATAAACAAGAAACATGTTAACACAAACCAAGATTGAAAGAGGTAAAGAGAATAGGTGGGGGCGCATATGCATTATCAAGTTTGATCATGTGACCAGACCAAGTGGTATTGGTTTAAGTTCAAAGTGGCTGACACACTAACAAGACTGCCCAGGTGGGATTTGAACCTGTGACCTTGTGGTTGGATGGCAGGAACCTTATCCACTAGGCCATTCCAACAATTCTGATGAAGTAGAGGTTGAGACTTTGATGAATGTGAGATTTTTCAATGATGCTTAAAAAAGCATCATAAATTATCCATTAGAAGTTTGTCTACAAATCAGAATTTGAATGAAGTCTCTAGCAGAAAGTACGACATGAATGAGGCAGGAATCGAACCCATGACCTCATGATCAATAAACCTTTACTCTGCCACTTCGCCACAGAGAGCACAGACATAAGCATGTTGCCATTGTAATGTGATGATGTGCTGCAAACGGTGGCAGAAGCAATTAATGCGTCTCTTAACGAACACCTGTAACCAATTGAGGGTGGGGGAGGGGAGCAGAATTCAACATCACATAACAAGATTGCTCAGCCTGGATTCGAACTAGTGACCTTGGGGTTGGCAAGCGGCCACCTTACCAACTGGACTACAGACAGAGTTGTGGAGAAATTACAAAGTTGAGCTCCTTCTCCTGCTGCTGTGAAAAAAATGCATTGGGCTGAATGAGAGCAGAGAGCTCCCTGGCTGCATTTAAAAAATATTTTAAATTATTATCTAAGTCTCTTTGCATTTTTGACCAGAATTTTAGCCAGAAGACAAGTGTGGCTACAAAACTGGAGAAAATAATTTGTCTAGAGTTTAATTTGCAGAAAAAGTTAAATATTTTAAAAAGTATAAATAGTTAAAAAGAGAAAAGTAATGCCGATAAAGTTAAAAAAAAAGCTGCACGTTTTGATATATGAATTGTTGAAATAGCACAAAGTATGAAGGACTAGAAGAAGACCGTAAAAAGGCGGAAGAAAATGGCCGAACAGAAGAACAATAGTGTGACTGCTGAAAGCAGTCACACTAATTAAAGCTATCAGTAAGCGATCCGGTGGTTTTGTCTAACTTCCTGTCAGCCGATGGAGTTAGCAGTCCCCGCCCTCGTCCCTACGTCACCACATTCACGCGCATCCCTTGGCTGCACACACAGAGAGGACCGCCCCTTTATGCCGTTCTCTCTCCTCATTGGATAAAGTTTTCTCCTGGGCTCAGAGCAGAGCAGAGTGACTGACAGACCAAACACTCTATAGAAGTGATTGCTGTCGGAAGATACAACTATTTAAGACTTATATTAACACAAATATTCCGCTTACTTCTGCTTTAAGTATTGTGGTCCAAACATGTTGCAACAATTTTTTTTTCAATTAAGTTTTTTATAAATTTTTTATTGACTGTCCCTTGTAGAGGACATCGGGACTTGCTTCATACAGAATTTAATGATGTTACTACAGTATGTGTTTCTTTCATAGAAACGTCTAAAATGTCTAAAATGATTCGTGATTTTAAAGGTTGGGTCTGGAGTTTTGTGCCCAAAAATAAACACTGGACTTATACAAAGTAGTGAAACTACAGTTAGAGACTGAGTAGAGGAAAACAGCTGCAGCTCAACACCACCGCATGAAACACAAAGTTCAAACTCGAGGCCCGGGGACCAGATCCGGCCCGCCAGAAACTTTTATGTGTCCTGCAAGAAAGTGTCGTACTTATATTATAGCTAACACACTACCAATCCCATAATACACTACAGCAGCTACCGTACGGTCATCATGACCAAACAATAGATCGACGAACGAGCGCCAAGCCGCTGCTCTGTTGACAACAAATCACCGATGACGTCACAGCTCCTCCAGCTCAGGACCGAACCTCAGACAAACATGAACCTGCAGCCGAGTGTCTGACATGGACGATATGACACAGGAGAGAAATATTAAATATAAAACAGATAAATATATGTCCGTTGTTTTTTTTACACCCTTTCCTGAAATCACAGCTCGTTCATATCTGATATATTCTAATTTTGCTTGAAGGCAGCGGTAATGAAAAACAGTTATAGCATGTTAGCTAGGATTTCTTTAGGTTATTTACCAATAAACTCCTCAGACGTATTTGCCTTCGCTCCGTTTGCCTGAGCAGCAGGAGTTGGGCAGCAGCATCCCAACAATAACAGGCAGCATTAAACCAATCTAATAAAGAAACTGTAGTAGAATATGTAGTAGCCTAAATACCAGCTAACGAGCTAAGCTAATAGCCACAGCTCACGGTCGGGACACAACAGTAGTTGACCAAACCAAACTTCATATTTCAACAGTTTATTGTCTGAGGAACACAACCACACAGAATCACATCCTCAAATGTTCCCACAATGTTCAAATGTTCCTGTTTTCTTATTTTATTTTTTTGTGTCCGGTTTGTTTACATGATTCTCGGCGCGTCCGCTTAAGTCACAGCAGTAGGCTAACACCTGGAGCATCTGCTGACGCAACCACGTTCAGAAAATTACTGTGTAGTGTCCGAATTCTCCTTCCGTTGTTCCCTACATCGTGCATAAATATATATATCTATGCACCATGTAGGGAACGATGGGACGATGGGATACACGTAGATGCCGCATTCGGGCTTGTCAGGCATGTCGTCGCGGCCGCCATCTTGGGAGGGAGTTGTATATCTATGGTAAAAACGCAGATGACGTAAAACAAAACAAAACAAAACGCATACTTCCACCCCCCCAAGATGGCGGCAGCGGCGACGTTCCGTTCCAATGGGCAGCAGCGTCAGAGGCTGCATCCTACGGGGGTCATCCCTATGTTCCCACAGCCCTATGTTCCCTCATTTCTAACTTTTGTCGTCACTGAAAATTAGGCCCTATGTTCCCACAGCCCTTTGGTCCCACCATTGGTTGGGTTTAGGCAATGAAGAAAGGAGTTGGTTAAGTTTAGTAAAAAGACCAGGTAGAGGCTAGACAGGCCAGATAGACAGAGTCCAGATAGGTAGAGAGAGTCCAGAGGGAACATAGGGCTGAGGGAACATAGGCACACTCCCCATCTACGTGTATATCTATGTACATCGTGCACATGATGTAGTGCACTATATCATATACGCAATGTAGGGGAGAGGGAGTGAGTGAATGAGTGGATGATTTCGAACACAGCTTTTGTGTTTTAAATTTTGAGGCGGTGTGTGATTGAGTTTGTAACGAGCTGTTTACAGTCATCGATGATGAGAACGCTGACTCTCCACATGTCGCTGCTGTAATGTAACGTTGCTCTTTCTCTTTCTGGCACAGCGATATCACTTTATATCCCCCTCTCCCTCTCTCTCTCCCTCTCTCCCATCCCTCTCTCTGGTCCAGATGTGAGTGAGTGTAAGTCGTTAGTAGAGATGTATTAGGGTGTATCTGGGTCAGCAGCAGCAGCAGCAGCAGCAGCAGCAGCAACACGCTCCCTCCCTGTGGCAGTAGCTGCAGAGTCTTGTCATAGTAGACAGCTGTTATATAAGAACCAGTGGCTGCTCGGCTCTGCAGAGGAAACTCTGTTATCACATCTACTGAGTCTGAAGCAGCTCGGCTCCTCATCAGCACAGGGAATATTATATTATTATGGGCTTTGTTTTGTTGACTTGACTTGACATCATCATGTTTAAAGCTAAAATCATTTTCCACACAGTATGACAGACGTGTGTATATTCTGTATCATCTTGTTACACTGCAAAAACTCAAAATCTTACCAAGAATATTTGTCTTATTTCTAGTTAAAATGTCATTTCTAGTCAAAACAAATCTAATTATACTAAAAATAAGACTCATCACATTAAAAAGCAGCTTGTTTTTAGACACTTTTTACTTCTTTCAAGCAGATTTTCACTTGAAATAAGTAGAAAAATCTGACAGTGGAGCAAGTTTTTCTTTCTTATTACAAGCACAAAAAAACCTGCTTTGACTGGCAGATTTTTCTACTTATTTCAATTGAAAATCTGTTTGAAACAAGTGATCTACAAACAAGTTAATTTTTAGGTGACGAGTCTTATTTTAAGTGGAAAGAGATTAGTTTTGATGAAAATTGAGACATTTTGACAAGAAATAAGACAAATATTCTTGGAAAGATTTTGAGTTTTTACAGTGTAACTTTCCATTGCAGCCATATGTATATATAAGTAGACTATACCCTATAGTTTATATGTATAATACTTACAGATATGAAACTATGGCAGCCATTTTCATTAGTGGTGGCTAATCTGTCAGGGCACCAGTCTAGGTGAATTCATTATGATAATTTACACCGTGAAATAAAAATATTCAAACTGTGAGTGAAAGAATTCAACCCATGGACGACGATGCACTTCTACATGATGGCGCATCCTTTTAGTACAAAACTGAATTATATAACATTTTATCCCTCGTCTCTGTGCAACAAAGTCAACGAGCCACAGTTCAGTAACAGCGATGATGACAAGCTGCAGAAATAATATCAACAATATAATAATAATAATGTGATATAGAGGATGATGAGAAAAGTAGAAACATACAGATAGAAACAGATCTGAGAGCAGCAGCGGCGGTGCGGATGTCGACTGTACCTTTGGATCGCACGGGGACACAACCTAAACCCAGACAAGCCAGAGCCATGGTCAGCAGCTGTCTGCCTCCTCCTCCTCCTCTTCTTTCTCTCCTCCTCTTCCTCCTCCTGTTTTTTGTCTTTCTCTGCGGCTCCTTCCTTCCTTCCTCCTGCAGACTCTCCCTCTCTCTCTCCCTCTCTCAGCTCTTTATTTCCTCCCGATGAAACATTCCTGTGCAGCTCCAACATCCAGACGAGCAACATCTGCACATGTGGATCCTCCTCCTCCTCCCTCCTCTTCCTCCCTCCTCCTCCTCCTCACCCACCCACCTGCTCTCCCTCCTCCCCCCTCCCTTCTCCTCTCTTCAGCCGATCCAACACCGATCCATCACTTAAAATAAAATAAAACAAACACCTCCTCTTTGTCTGTCGGACATGTGACACCTCGTCTTCAACTCTCAGAGCCGCTCACAAAACTCAAACACTTCCCTGTCGCTCTCTGTGCCTCTGTTGTCACGGTGATTCACCCCCCGTCCACCAGGTTCAGATGGTACGACCCCGTCCCCGTCCATAATCTCTTTATGATGCAGTAATATGTGGAGGGGGGGGGGTATTAATGTATTAATCCACCACATGCTGGGAATATGGATCACGTGCTCCGTCCTTCTACCGCTGGTGATCTAACAGAGTGTGTGTGTGTGTGTGTGTGTGTGTGTCAGGGAGAGAACTTTGTTACAGAAATAAAACAAAGTACAAATATAAATCTGTTTAAAAAAAAGGTCGGAAAAATATTTTTAAACAAGTATATGGAAGAGCAGGGCCGTTGTTTAGGGGAGAAAGGTGATGATAACTCTAGGGGCCCAGCGCCCAGTAGGGCCACAAAAAACCCAGTAGTCTAATCTTTGTATGACTGAATTATTCTGCATACTGAATAGTCATAGTAATGCTGCATTAGCGTCAAAACGAAAAAGTAGGCTAAATTAGAAATGATAATAGATACGTAGTCTATGAAAAAAAGTGGAAAAGTTAGGGGCAGGGGCCCACTTTAGTATTCTTTTAGGGGGCCCAGAATTCCTAGCAACGGCCCTGTGGAAGAGGAAGTATGTTAATGGAGGATGATGAGGGATAAATCTATAAATCCATAAATGGAATAGTGTTGATTGTTATATTGTAACTAACTTAGTATATAAGGATATGTATGTAGTTGTTAATGGAGGATGATGAGGGATAAATCTATAAATCTATAGTCAAGTCAAGTCAAAATCTTTATTTGCCATTTGTGCATACACACAGGAATTTTTGTGCCGTTGCTCCATAAACATAAATATAATAGTGTTGATATATTTTATATATATATATATATATATATATATATATATATATAAGGATATGTATGTAGTATATTTTTATTTTTATAATTATATATTTATATAGATATTTATGAAGTGTATATATGGTATATATTTATATATTTCTGTGTGTAAAGCACTTTGTGTTACATGTCTATGTAGGAAAAGTGCTCTATAAATAAAATTTGATTGATTGATTGATTGATTGATATAGAGAGCCTAAGCGGAAGCAGGAAGTAACGGTCGCCATGGGACCTCAATTCGGAAAGAGTCTCCATGTAAGTGAACGGGAGTCAAAGTTTTATTTCTAATGTGATTGAATAGTCTGATGATAAAACTCTCTGAGCTCTACCTGTTTAAAACATCACGTTTCATGAAGAGAAACCAGCAGTTTGTTGTAAAACTATTGTAGAATAAAACTCAGAAGAATCCGTAACCAGAAAGACTCCAGGTGGCGTAGTGACGTCACCACGTGGTCCTTTCTTTCCCGTGTGGGACACAGATCTGTATCCGTAGAGCGTCTTCACACTAAATACATTCTTCTGTTGCCGTTTTACAACAAACTGCTGATTTCTCGGCATTAAACGTGATGTTTTAAACAGGTGGAGGTCAGAGAGTTTTCTCATGGCACAATTCAATCGGATCACGAAATAAAACTTTGACTCCCGTTCATTTACATGGAGACTTTTTCCGAGTTGAGGTCCCATGGCGATGTAACATTACTTCCTGCTTCCGCTTAGGCTCTCTATAGGTCTATTATGTAGTTATAAGGATATCTGTGTAGCTACAAACTGAAGAATATTTAAAAAGGGGTGGGAAATAAATTTTAAAACATTTTTTTACTTCTTCCTACTCCTTTTTTGAACAATGTGCGGTGTTTTGTTAGGTCTTGGCTCTATTTTTATTGTATTTATTTATTTTTTATTTCTTTTGTATGTATAAATAGTTACATATTTTTTTTATACATGTTCGAAAATAAAAATTAATTGATTCTTTCGAACACACCTGACCTGTACCAGAGTAGAAATATAATAAATACAACAACACCAAGGTAGAAATGTGAAATCCTGAGACGGATGAAAGCAAAATGACTGTGAATGTGACTGAGAGTCCAACACCTCACAGGAACTCTTTGTCTCGCTGCTGCTGAGGAGTCAACAACAACATCCCCATGTGGTTACAAAACACACAGCGTGACACACACACACACACACACACACACACACACACACACACACACACACACACACAGACAGACAGAGAACAGAGAGTGTGTGAGCACCCTGCCTGGTAATCTGCTGTAATCTGGAGCTCTGGCAGTTCACTGACTCTGGAGAGGAGCTGGTTGGAGCCGGTGGAGCCGCTGTGGTAACGTTCATTCAGCCTCGCACCGCCGCCGCACACAACACACACACACACACACACACACACACACACACACACACACACACACACACACACACACACACACACACACACACACACACCAAAAACATCTGAACACACATGTGAACCACCACGTGTCTGCTCATGCTTCACCGTGGTGGTCGAGGCCGGCACCAAGACGTTACAGATGTTGCTGACTGAGCAGATGTTTAATAGCAGCTGCAGACATCGTCAAGACAACCCGACTGATCGATTATACAGTATCAGACTGATCGATTTCAGCTGCTTTCAGCATTCACACGCATTTCCTGCTGGAAATGCTTCTTTTTCTAGTTTAGTTTGGTTTGGTTTAGTTCAGTTTAGTTTAGTTTAAAGTAGGAGTGTCTGTGCGCTGCAGCCCCTCTCAGGAAGGACCAGCAACTTGAAGAAAGGAAAGAAGAACCTGGAGCACACGAGTCACTGGTGATGCGATAGTTTCAGGGTGCAAAACAAGGACCCTGATGAAGACGTTGCACGTCGAAACGTTGGTCCTTGTTTTGCACTAAGTAAACTATCGCATCACCAGTGACTCGTGTGCTCCAGGTTCTTCTTTTCTTTTAGTTTAGTTTCTTCAGCTAACTCAGCATTGTTTCAACAATTTCTTCAGCTCATTCAACCATAGCGTTCAGCTGCTTTCAGCATTCACACGCATTTCCTGCTGGAAATGCTTCTTTGTTTGGTTTGGTTTGGTTTAGTTTAGTTTAGTTTAGGGGTTTGGTTTGGTTTAGTTTAGTTTAGTTTGGTTTGGTTTAGGGGTTTAGTTTAGTTTAGTTTAGTTTGGTTTGGTTTAGTTTGGTTTAGGGGTTTAGTTTAGTTTAGTTAGGGGTTTAGTTTAGTTTAGTTTGGTTTGGTTTAGGGGTTTAGTTTAGTTTAGTTTAGTTTGGTTTGGTTTAGTTTGGTTTAGGGGTTTAGTTTAGTTTAGTTAGGGGTTTAGTTTAGTTTAGTTTAGTTTAGGGGTTTGGTTTAGTTTGGTTTAGTTTGGTGTGTAACCTCAACAGAAGAGCTGCTGATGGGAAACAGATATTTATAAAAATCAACCAGCTCTGTGTCTGTCACCTCTCAGTTTCTCTCCGTGTGTTTGTCTCAAAATGAATTAATCACAACCCCCCTCATTCCCTCTTCCTGTCCCTTTCCCCAGCTGCACACCTGCACCATTGTTCACCACCCTCGGCTCTAACTCTGCCCCCTTCAACCTGCACAACACTCTGGTAAATAAGGGAACAAACGTTTTATTTATAGCAGCTTTGACGTCACAGATGATGATGATGATGATGAAAATATCAACATCATAACAGCAGGTTAAATGTTCGGGGGGGGGAGAAGGGGGGGGTTGTTATTTACTGGCTCTACACTCACTGTTTACTGGATATTACCAGTGACTCCAGTGAAACGTGCTCCTGTGCTGCCCCCCAGTGGCACAGCCTCAACACTACACCCAGGCAGAGTGTGTGTGTGTGTGTGTGTGTGTGTGTGTGTGTGTGTGTGTGTGTGTGTGTGTGTGTGTGAGAAACAGTGTCAGTCAGTGGAGCCGTATGTTTATCATCCAGTTTCCTCTAAGTCCAGACTCTATGATCCAACTGGAAACACACACACACCTCAATGGTGGAAATAATGTCACTGTATTTTCTCAGCTGAATTCTGGGAGTCACTGTTTTACAGTTTAAAAAAAAAAAAATTCATATATTTTTTAGGGGCTTTTTACGGGATAGTTCAGAGATAGACAGGAAATGGGAGGCAGAGATGGGGGGAATGACACGCAGAATAGGACCGCTCGGCGCGGGATTCAAACCGGGGTCGCCTGCAGTGAGGACTATAGCCTCAACACATGGGGCAGGTGCTCTACCAACTGAGCTAAACACCGCCCCTGTTTTACAGTTTTTAAAGGGACATTGAGGAGTTTCTATTTGGTTATAAAAAAGTGTCATATTAATGTGGATGAATCTACGTTACCACTTGTTAATGGCTCCATTTTAGATAAATATATAGTTTTGTCTCTATCGTTATTTTGTTATTTTAATTAATGGTGGAAATGCTGGGCGAGCCGACCAGCTTTTCCTTACTTTCGGTTTTGCGGACGCTGCCCGGCGAGTCATGATTTAATGATTTATGGTCGGAACTACGACAGTATCTGATCGTCTTCGAACCTCCGACTTTTTACATTCTCGCGCCGGTCCAAGAATTTCACCGTGCGCACGGAGGCTCATGGTAAATGTAGTGTGAGAACACTTCGCTTTCCAAAACTCCTCGTTGTCCCTTTAAGGAAACTGTTTATTATTATATTTAAAGGTACATTGTGTAAGTTCTCCTGTTATCTATTCACGAAAATCTATTATTTGGTTCTTCAGTCTGTTTTTCATTAACCAGTAATCCCCCCATCAACAAAGTGAAGTGTTCCTTTCAGCTGTGAATGAGCCGTTCATATCGTTCATATCTCCATGGAGCGGGTAAGCTCGGTGCTGCTGCCATGTGGTGTCGTGTCTCCATGTTTTTACGTTCAGTGGCAGCGTGACGGTAGGAAACCACGGCTGTCGGCTCAGGTGGAGGTGGCGTCTGTGAAAAGTCACCGTGGTAACGCAGTGAGGAGGAATGGAGCGTTACACTGATGCTGCATTCACCTGCAGTCGGGCAGACGGCCGTCGCTAACAAACCAGATGTCATTTTAGTCACACAAGTCCAGAGAAAGCCGGTAAAACAATACCACATCGCCATGACAACATGTGTCCCGTGTATTGTTTTGCCTCGTGCTGACAGACCACTTGTTTACAAAGAGGCTTGTTTATGCCGTTACGTGCAGCGGCTGTCGTCCGTCTGCTGTCTGCCCAATTTCACGTGAATGCAGCATGAAAAATACGACTGAGCTGCTTGAGATATACAACCACAACGCTAGATGGGAGGAATTCCTACACAATGTACCTTTAATGCAATATTCTCTAAATTATATGAGACAGATGTTCCTGCTTCCACATCTGTAAAACCCAATTATCAATACGTTGATTTGTTCAGTCTGTAGGTGATGATGAATTGTAGTTGAACTGTTTTGGGAGTTACAGGAAGTATTAAACTTTGGTTTGACTCACGTTGACTTTTACCCTGCTCCTACTCTTCAAGATGGGCTGAGCTGATTTACAATTAGAGGTTTAACATCCTGAAAACACAATGAGGCTACAGACAGAGGCTAGTTAGCTTAGCATCCAAACTGGACGCGTAGGGAAGCAGCTGCTCTGTCCGATGCTCGGCGACTGTCTGAGCTTCACAGGCTGGAGGATGTTGTTGTCTGCTAGGTTAACTAATCACCTACCGCTTCATGTCTGTCTGTTTTCTTTTAAAGAAACACAATAATGCAAACTTTTTATCCTTAGAAGCTAAATTTGGATAAAAGGAACTCAAGCTTTCCAAAGTCCAAAAAAAAGAAAAAAAGCTACGAGACACATAAACACCGGCAGAACGAGTCAAAACACCACGATGCATTTCTGTGTCAGTAGGCACACGCACACACAGACACACACACACACACACAGAGCAGCAGCAGCAGCAGCAGTTCAATGTTTTATTATCTCATGTTGTTGTCGGTCTGCTCTCCTTGCTCAACCTTTCTGTGTTTCCCCGTCCTCATCAATATTGCAGCGTTGTTCCTAAAGAGGCCGTAATCAGGGAAGGAGACCAAATGTGGAGAGAACAACAGCAGAAAGACGCAGATGAACTCAAGAAGACCACACAATCCCAGACTGAGACTGAGACCGAACCAATGAGAGACCGTTTCCAAGACCATCACTATATCCAGTCCCAGTCCTCATGTGTCTAGATATTTACATTATTCCTCCTCAGCTTCAGCTACAAAGAAAAGATGATTTAGTCCATAATCTAAAACACAGTTTGTATTAGGGCTGTCAATCTTCCCCCCAAATCAGATTCGAATTTCTAATGCTTTTTATGCTAAATATTGGAATTATATTCCCACACCTGTAAAACCAAGCCAATATCATGACCTTTGCTGAATGTAATTTACTGTGCTTTGTACTTTCTTTATATTTTTTATGGTTTTAATTTATTTTTCTATTATTTACTTCAGTACTGTATTTATCTATCATCTACTTTATTATTACTGTTATTATTATCCTTTTTTTTACTATTATTATTTTATTTATTTATTTTTCATTATTATTATTATTAGGGATTAAGGCAAGAGTTGGCCTATGGGCCTGATTTGGGAGGGGGGTGGGTTTGGGTGGTATTTGAAGTTCTACTGCTGTTACTGATGCTGTAAACTGTATGGAAAAAATGTTAATAAATAAATTGTTTTAAAAAAAAATATTGGAATTATATTCAATTTTTTAATGTGTTTTTTTTAAATTACATCGCACGTCCACTAAAGGGCACTCAAACCATCTGTTATGTAACATATGCAACACACTGAAGTTTTACCAACTCAAAAACAATAAAATTCAAGAAGGGAAATCGAAATATTCTAAATAGTGGTGCAACGGATCGAACTTGATCCGTGATCGGCACAAAAGTGGTCCGCGGATCGATTGATCGATAAAAAGAAAAAAAGAATGTGTGCGTGTGGTGTGGGAACACGCAAGGTGCACTGCTCCAGCTGAATAAACGGGCAATTACTGTAAAAAAAACTAATATTTGAAGCTGCAGCGCTACGTCGTGCACAACAACAACTAGCCTAAATTTTGTTTTATCAACTTGTTTACTAGATAGATAGATAGATAGATAGATAGATAGATAGATAGATAGATAGATAGATAGATAGATAGATAGATAGATACAGTAGATAGTTTAATTTGTGTCGCTGCAGAAGGTAGGACACATTCGAACATCAGTGTTCACCTTCGAATGTTCTCATTTTGAAAACAATTCGAATTCTGTTCGAATAGCGAAGTTCGATCTGATCTGACAGCCCTAGTTTGGATTGAACAGAAGAACACAGCACAGAACCTGCTGAAGTCTCCTCCCACTGGTGACACCAAGTTGTTACCATGGTTACACAAGCAGATACTTTAGTACAACTATTTGAATTATCTGGAACTTATTGGATCACATCACAGAAACCAAAGTGAGACAGAGACACAGAGACAGTAGCCATGTTTCCGTCAGCGTGTTTAGATGCATCTAGATGTATCGCATCAGAAAATTATGATGGAAACGCCGTAATTCAAACTAAAATCCCCTGATTCGCACAAACTAAAATATGCTCGTTTTGGTTGATTTGAAAGGGATGGAAACAATTATGTTGGAATTAAGTGACGTAGCCACTTTCACCCCAACTGCTCCTGTGTTTGCAGTTCACAAGACAACAACATCAGGGTTTCCGCACCGCCACGGCAAAATAAAAGCCCCCACACCTTCAGAATGATGTTTTCTTTTTCTTTTATATGTTAAAACAATGTAAAGCAGGGTTTCCACTACCAGTTACCATTACTTTGCCCCTTTCCACTACACAGTTACAACTCTCGACTCGGTTTAGGTGCTTTTCAATCTCAGCTGCATGAGTTCCTCATAGTTCCTCCTCAGTAAAAACAAAACTTTTAATGTGCATTTCCCAGTGATTTGAATCACTTTGGATGGAAACAGAGTCCAGCTCAACAGAGACAAAGTCCTTGAAGACGTGGACTCAGGACCGGTCTGAGGACCAAAACACTAATAATGATAATAATAATCACAACTTTTCGTCTTCTGTCTGAACAGTGTGAGGCAGTTTGGTAACATGCAGGCAAATTAGCAGGAATTTACTCACACACACACACACACACACACACACAGAGGGTCTGGATTAAACGTGACGCCCGGTGCAGCTGCAGCCTCTGACTGTACATTCGTCTGCTTGCATAAGTTACTTAGTCTGGATTGTAGCGAATAAAACCCGATGGAGAGAATAGAAGAACAAATCCTCTGCTCCTCTGAGTGTGTGTGTGTGTGTGTGTGTGTGTGTCCAGCTTCACAACAACAACAACAACAACAACAACAACACGTCCTATCCTCTGTCTGCACAGTCACACTGGTGGTGTCGACGCTCCACACGTTTTAAACATCATCCAAATGTCTCGGTGCTGGAACAGATCAAACAACTTAAGAGTTTTGTTTTGTTTTTACATTTTAAAGCCCCAGTGTTTTAACTTATTTGGTTTTTTATTAGCAAAAATCAAATCTGTCTTTCATAAATCCGTATTTCACTGAAGTGGAATCACAGCTGCATACAAATGAAAGCTTTCTGGTTCCTTAGAATGAGTTGTGACAAGTCGTTACACTGCAAAAACTCAAAATATTTCCAAGATTATTTGTCTTATTTCTTGTCAAAATATCTAATTTCTAGTCAAAACTAATCTCTTTCCTCTTAAAATAAGACTCATCACCTAAAAATTTACTTGTTTTTAGATCATTTTTACATTTTTCAAACAAATTTTCAATTGAAATAAATAGAAAAATCTGCCAGACAAAGCAGGTTTTTTCTGTTTGTAATAAGAAAGAAAAAGTTGCTCCACTATCAGATTTTTCTACTTATTTCAAGTGAAAATATGCTTGAAAAAGGTAGAAAAGTGTAAAAAACAAGCTACTTTTTATGTGACGAGTCTTATTTTAAGTATAATGAGATTTGTTTTGACAAGAAATGACATTTTGACGAGAAATAAGACAAATATTCTTGGTAAGATTTTGAGTTTTTGCAGTGTACAAATACATAAGTGGGCGACGCACCGAACCGAGGCGGCCATGTTGCATCGTGACCGTAGGTAACCACGGAAACTGAGCGGAGCTGTGGGCTCGGCCTGTTAAAACTGTCACCACTGTGTAGTGTGAGGAAGGACGGAGCCACTGGTGTTGCATTCAGGTGCAGTCAGGCAGACGGCCGTCGGCAAACCAACCGGATGTCATTTTACTCCACCAGAGAAAGACGGTAAAACAATACCACATCACCATGACAACATGTTGTTTTGCCTCGTGCTGGCGGACCACTTGTTTACATAGACGCTTGTTTATCCTGTTACATGCAGCGTCTGTTGTCTGTCTGACGTCCGCCCGATTCCAGGTGAATGCAACATCAAGAATACGTTCAGATATGCAACCGCACCGCGAGATGGGGGGGATTCCTACGTATTATACCTTTAAAAAACCATTTTGTCCAAAGACGAATTTAAAAAAAAAAATATTGCACCAAAAAAAAAAAAAAAAGACACTAAAGATTAATGACACACTGTTGATCACACACACCAGGAATGACATCGGCTGTGTGTGTGTGTGTGTGTGTGTGTGTGTGTGTGTGTGTGTGTGTGTGTGAGTACTTCAGCCATGTTGGTGGAACGGCACAAGACGAGCCATCGCCCATGTTATTTTTAACTGCGTGTCTCCATGGAAACCGGCACATATGCAGGCAGGGAGGGAGGGGAGGGGAGGGGAGGGGGGGGGGGGGGGGGTCTCCTGCTGTGCATGTGGTGAGGAAGACTCCTACCGCTCTGGTCATAGTGTGTGTGCATGTGTGTGTGTGTGCATGTGTGTGTGTGTGTGTGTGTGTGTGTGTGTGTGTGTGTGTGTGTGTTAATTGTTTCTGGGCTGGACCTCGTTTTCTAAATCTGGACCCTTTCAAAATAAAAGCACGTAGTTTTCCATCGGTTCATATTGATCATATTGACACGTTGTTCCTGCTCCGTCATCTATTACACTCTCTCTTCATTATTGCTAATCAATGGATCAGTGACATCACAGTGACTCAGACGTTTCTCTGTGTGTGTGTGTGTGTGTGTGTGTGTGTGTGGGGGGGGGGGGGGCGTCGCTCTTCTTCTACTGTAGCTTCAGAAGCGTCCGACACTGATCAACTGAGTGAAGTGAGTGAACGTAGTCGTCGTTTCTATGGAAACAACTTAAAGATTAAAGCTGTGAAGAAGCCAGCTAGAGAGAGAGAGAGAGAGAGAGAGAGAGAGAGATTCCCATAATGCATTGTGCCTGGGGAGCTGAGGGAGAGAAAGAGACAGAGAGAGGGGGACACGGAGGAAGAGGAGGGTGTGTGTGTGTAGCTGTGTGTGTGTCACTCTGTTGTGGCGACTCACATGACCAAAGACACCAAACTCAGCATCTATAGACACAAACACACACACATGCACACACACACATGCACACACACACACACACACACATGCACACACACACACATGCACACACATCTCTCTCTGTTTCCACTAAACCAACATTTGCTGATTTTCAATGAACATTAAATTTAAAATGAAGCACCAATTGAAACGTTGATGGTTAATATTGTTCCCAGTGTTATCACCATTATTACTCATGGTGGTCGTTTCTCTCTGAGCTCTCTGGTTTCTGCCTCTGTAGGAGTTCATCAACATTTTTTGCAAATTGTCCCATTGCCATAATCCCTATAGTCATAGCAGTAGGTTCATTACCTTTAATTGTCGGTGCAAGCTATTTTTAGAACGGCGGAGCAGAGCCGTGAGCTGCTCAGAGCTACGCTATGGAGGCTCATTATGGGATTTCTTGGTTTCCCTTCATCAAACTCATCAAATACACAATCCAACAACTCCACAACGCTCTGGTGGACAAGTTGTGAGCTGCACATTCACCACGCTATGAGATAATAACACAACGTTACCAGACAGAGTTGTTTTAGAGGGAAATACAGAGACTGATTGATGAAAAACTGTCCCTGAAGGCAACGCGCATCAGCTGTTTTGCTTGAATTTCCCTCTAAAACAACTCTGTGTGGTAACGTTGTGTTATTATCTCATAGCGTGGTGAATGTGCAGGTCACAACTTGTCCACCAGAGCGTTGTGGAGTTGTTGGATTGTGTATTTGATGAGTTTGATGAGGGAAACCAAGAAATCCCATGAGCCTCCGTAGCGTAGCTCTGAGCAGCTCGCGGCTCTGCTCCGCTGTTCTAAAAACAGCTTGCACCGACAATTAAAGGTAAAGGTACTGCTATGACTATAGGGATTATGGCAATGGGCCAGTTTACCAAAATGTTGAATTATCCCTTTAAGATCCTCATTAGCTTGATCTTATGGATAAATATGATGATTAAAATATTTAATATATAGAATATAGTATACAGCCCATATGGAAAATATCTAGTTTCTTTCAAAATAATGTTCATTTAGTGTTTTGTTTTGTTTTTAAAGCACTGGTGGTGACATGATGTCGGTGCAAAGAACAAAACGCAGGGACGGTTAAAAAAAAAGCAAAAGCACGAAATAAAGCAACTGAATATAAATAACACAATATAGAACACTATGGAACACTTAAACAACACATTGTAACTCCAAGTATATCACACCCGTGTGAAATCAACCTGGGATGATCATTTTGATTTACATTGATCATTTTTATGTTATTTTGTTCTCAACACACTCTACTATATATTGAATAACTATTGATTTTAAACTGCAATATTTCATTAATTGAGATCTAAGATGTGTTGTTTAAGTGTTCCCTTTATTTTTTTGAACAGTGTATGTATAAGTGTCTTGTTGTGTCTGTATAAAACTATACAACTTCTGATGTGAGTCGCTGCCTGAGAAATAAAAACAGACTTTTAGATTTAATTTAGCACAGCGAAAAAATCTGAACCTTCAAATCCATCAGTCTTATTTTGTGAGGACAGTGTGTGTGTGTGTGTGTGTGTGTGTGTGTGTGTGTGTGTGTATGTGTGTGTGTGTGTGTGTGTGTGTGTGTGAGTCCTTGTCATGTGACCGTGTGTCTACAACACCTTCATGAGCGTCACTGTCTCTAATTGGAGCGTTTCCTCTCCTTCACACTCCGACTCTTATTCCTCCTTTTTCCTTTTTTTTTTACCCAGTTGTGTATTTTGCATCTTTTTTTTTTCCTCTTTTGGATTTAATGTATGTGCCTCCTCCCTGTGCCCTCCTCTCTCTCTCCTCCTCTCCCTCTCTCTCTCTCTCCCCTCCCCCTCCCCCTGGGTGATGCCAGTGCTGTTGTCAGGCTGGAGCTGAGAGCAGCCAATCGCGCGGCTCGGTGCTGAGGAGCTCTGGGGTGATGTTAGGCAGTTTCATGCTCATACGATGAGCTTTGCCAAATGTAGGTCATGCTTCTCCTCTCTCTCTCTCTCCCTCTCTCTCTCTCACACTTTTACAGACACACACACACACACACACACATAAACCTCTTCACCCCTTCACACACACATACAGTATATATATATATATACACACACATACGCACACACACAGAGGCAGAAAACAGATAAGGAAGTGTGTGTTCTCATCACATGGGCACACGCACATAAACACAGACACACAAAGGTGTACTCGCTCAAACACACACACACACAGACACACACAGGGTGGGGTGACACTGTGCTCGGTGCTAAACACTGGTGAGTCTGTTTCCTCAGAGTGGACGGCTCGTTGGGATTCTTCCTCTTCTTCCTCCTCTTCTGCAGCAGCCGATGTTTCCAGCGTTTATAAAACATTGATTAGAGTGAAATCAAACTGTGAAACAAAAAGAAGAAAGGAAAGAGAGAGAAATCCCTGTCTTGTCTTGCCTCCTCCTGAACTCTTGCTGAACCACTTGTGTCTGTGCTGCAGTGTAGGATCGGGACGTGAGCCGCCGCCATAGGAACCAGCAGAATATATGTACGTGTATGTACATATAGGCCTATACTATATACGGTGAGTCTCAGTCAGAGTTGGTGTCCAGGGTTTCACACACACTGAGGTCATGAATCCTAATTATTTCTCAACACACACGTCCAGAGATGTTTCTGACTCTTTATCAACCAAACAATGTGAGAAAAGTTTTGGAGCATTTAAAAAAAACGCAACCAGACAGTTTTATACGTTATCTATCGATGTTGTAAGTGTTCAGATATATAAATATGTGTTCTCTTTGTTCTGGAGCTTCATGTCAGCTGTGCAGTCTGGTGTTGAAGAAGTTGACTGGTCCATATAACAACAGATGTTAACCTGCACAAACCATATACGTACAGCTCTGGGAAAAAATAAAGAGACCACCACTCCAAAATGTTCTTAATAACTCAGCTTCTCTACATGTGGCAGCCATCGATTCCAGTGTCTATTGAACTCCAACACAAGCTCATCTCACTCTACTTAGCTGATCACCTGAACCAAATCAGATTTAATGAGGAAGAAAGATTATAAATAAATAAAAAAAAAAAAAACACTGCTGCGATTAAAAATTGGGATTATTCCACCAATTTTGATTTCTAAACTCTTCCTAAGTTTAAAAAGTAGTGTTGTGTTGTTTTAAAATGAATATGAACTTGTTTTCTTTGCATTATACCAGAATTTTTTTGTTATTTTGACCAGTTGCCATTTTCTGCAAATAAATAAATGCTCTAAATGACAATATTTTTATTTCCAATTTGGGAGAAATTTTGTCAGTAGGTTATAGAATGAAACAAAAGTGTTCATTTTACCCAAACACATAGCTATGAATAGTGAAACCAGAGGAACTGATCATTTTGAAGCGGTCTCTTTATTTTTTCCAGAGCTGTATAGTATTGATAACTTCTCATAACTAATGCCGATAACATTTGAAATAGTTTCCATTCACAACTGAGGTTAAAACAGGCTCAGATCTAATGAGTAAAGATGAATTTAGCATTATAGCTCTGCAAATGACTTAATAAAATAATATAATGACATCACTGCTGCTGTAATCACAACAAAAACAACAAGAGTTATGAGTCTTCTTCAAAAAATCAATATCTATTATTGATTCAAATCAACTCAGGGGGCAAAAGGACTGAAAATGAGAGAAATCAACGTTGGAAAAACAATTATTATCTCTGACTATATTTGTTTTATATATCAGGCCGATAATTACCTGTTATCATGCAGCCCTGACTGTTACCATGAACCACATGTAGTTGTGTTTTGGTAAATAGGCAACAAAAAAAACCCCAATTATACAACTATACTTCATCAACAACTATATTAATCACAATTTCTGATGAATCTGAACATCTGGAAACATCTGTTGTTCCTTGTTGGCTCATAGTTCAACGTTCACAGTTTCCTGACACAGTGAAATAAAACAGTGGATGTAAATGAGTTTAAAGTATAAAGGACAGGTTAGACTTTCTAAAACATACAAACACGTCCACTGTCTCTGTTTCCTCTTCAGTTATATATAAGAGGTAAAAATATGACTGTTAAATTCTGTTTTTAATTGACAGAAGCCTTTAAATCTCTCTATGAATATTACATCTGCTACTCATGTATTTTCCATACATACATTTATATTTCATATTGGCACAGTTTACATTATGCACATTTATATTTGACACTGTCTTTTTTCCCTTTTTTCTCACTTGTCTTTTCTATTTTCTCTATTTTTTAGTATGTAACACTGGATGTATACATGTATAGTGTATATTTTCTTTAACTAATATAGGGTTAGGTTTAGCATAGGAATACTTGAATTTCCCTCTAAGGATATTTTACTTAAGTAAAAGTACCATTAAAAACAATCAACAACACTTCTGTCGATCAGCTAAAAGTAGCAGTACGTTTTTAAAACTTTCTTTAAGCTTAGTAAAAGTAAACGTAGTTGTATATCCACTCATTATCTTCAGCTTCCTAGTTTAGTTTAGAAAAGAAAACAAAGTTCTGCAGCTTGAATCTGTTTTTATGACGTTTTCTCTCAATTTTCTTGCTTTGAATAATCATCAAAATGAAAAATTTATTTTGAACCCGATCGACGTGCGTTGATGTTTAAAGGCTCAGTATGTAGTATATTGGGGATAAACCGTGACATCCAGCGTTAAGATTCTAGATTGCAGCGCTCACTCGCTCACTCCTCCCGTCGGCAAAGTGACGGTGGCCGCCGAGGACAAACACTAGCCGCTAACTGCTAACTATATCTCTGACCAATTACTGCCATTTTTATTCTCTAGCACCGTGAGTGTTTTATAACAACAGCTCAACATTGTGAGATGTAGCCTAGCTGCTAATGCTAACTAGCACCATGAGTGTTTTATAACAACAGCTCAACATTGTAAGATGTAGTCTAGCTGCTAATGCTAACTAGCACCGTGAGTGTTTTATAACAGCAGCTCAACATTGTGAGATGTAGTCTAGCTGCTAATGCTAACTAGCACCGTGAGTGTTTTATAACAGCAGCTCAACATTGTGAGATGTAGTCTAGCTGCTAATGCTAACTAGCACCGTGAGTGTTTTATAACAACAGCTCTACATTGTGAGATGTGGCCTAGCTGCTAATGCTAACTAGCACCATGAGTGTTGTACTGTATAACAGCAGCTCAACATTGTGAAATGTATCCTAGCTGCTAATGCTAACTAGCACCGTGAGTGTTGTACTGTATAACAGCAGCTCAACATTGTGAAATGTAGCCTAGCTGCTGATGCTAACTAGCACCGTTGTTGTGTAACGGCAGACAAAAACAAAACAACTACGTCGATCATCCTCAATAGAGCGTTTGAGCCTAGTTTGTCTACTTTCGCGTACCGCATTCAAAGATGGCGATGCAACATGGCCGCCTCCGGTGGGTGCACCTACCACCTATGTATTTGTAAACAACTCATTCTGAGCTACAAGACAGCTTTCATTTGTATGTGGTTGTGATGATTAGACTTCGGTAAATAGGTATTTATGAAAGCAAATATTTGATAATTTGCTAATAAAAAGCCAAATAATCTACATACTGTCCCTTTAACGTGGAGGGAACGAACTTTTCCTCTTAAATTGCTTTGTTGTCGGAATTAGCATCACACCACGAGCTGCTGCTGACAAATATGCAGCCTCCCCTGACACACACACACACACACACACACACACACACACACACACACACACACACACACACACACACACACACACACACACACACACACACACACACACCTACACACACACACACACACACACACACACACACACACACACACACACAAAGCTCCTCCTCAGAGTGAGAATCATTTCTACTTCCCTGGGTTGCCGCGGCGCTGCTAGGTTGACCTATTTTTGTCCAGACCTCTCTCTCCCTCTCTCTCTCTCTCTCGCTCCAGCCCATAATTCACCCTGCTTAATAATTCACTACAGCTTTATAAGCCTCTACTCTACTAAACGACAGGCTCAGGGAAACAACAACAGTGGTTTTTTTTTTTTTTTTTTACAGATGCATTTTGCGGCGCCACATAAATAGAATCATGTGCACTTACATTATGGGATGTAGGTACTGTGTGTTAGGTAGAATATAGATATAATGGGCGACTTGTAGCTGGAGGAAGAGTTGAGTTGGTGATTTACATTCACTACATGACGCTCTTCATCATCATCATCACTTTTTTGGAGGAGAGCAGGATGAGCGAGGGATGGAGGAAGAAGGAGAGATAATGGTGGTGGTGTGTGTGTGTGTGTGTGTGTGTGTGGGGTGGGGGGTGGTGGGGGGGGGGGGGTTATTGTTAAACCGCAGATTATTTGCAAGTCTATGCACAGAGCGGCTCGGCCTGATGTGATTGGACGGTGGGATTGGGCAGGAACCAATAAGGGCACCGGGAGAGAGAGAGTGAGAGAGCGGGCACAGAGAGTAGCTGAGGCTGATGCTGGGCACACCCTGTAGCCTGTGTGTGTGTGTGTGTGTGTGTGTGTGTGTGTGTGTGTGTGTGTGTGTGTGTGTGTGTGTGTGTGTCAGTGCCTATAATATTAATGTCTATACTCAGCTTGCGATGATGTATATGATCTGAAAGACAAAGATATTTGCTTTTCTCTCTGCCCCATTTTTAAATCTCCCATCAGGAGTCGACACAGAAACAACAACAACAGTTAATACAGTCTGTTCTGTTCTGTTCTATTCTTTTCTGTTCTATTCTGTTCTATAGAAGGAATCGTCTTGTTGTTTACATCTACTGCCGGGTAGAAAGCCAGCACGTAATTTGAATGAGGACAGTAGTAACAAACAAGAGTTTAGCTATATTTATTAAACGTAAAGGTGAAATCCGGCGATCTGATTGGTTGTTAACCGTGGTATAATGAGCATATACCACGGTTACTATTCTAAAGCCTTATCACAGCATAGACTATCACTCCGCCTCAGGCACGTATGACTGGTATGAGTGGAAGTTGTTGTCATGTATCCATGACAACGGACTGTTGCCGTCCGTAGCAAAGGACAGCTGATGTTTTTACGATGTTAAAAAACAGACTAAAGTAGTTGAATTGACATGTTTAAGGTTTAAACTTTCACCTCCAGAGGGTTAACAATGGTAGAGGGGACTGAGCAGTGACAGAGCTACTTGGAGCTAACGTCTGGAGAGGTGGGACTATTTTTTTTCAGTGAGGCTATTTTATTGGATAATATGTATTTCTGGTTGAGGGGCGGTGTTTAGCTCAGTTGGTAGAGCACCCGCCCCATGTGTAGAGGCTATAGTCCTCGCTGCAGGCGGCCCCGGTTTTAGTCCCGCGTCGGACGGCCCTATCCTGCGTGTCACCCCCCCCCTCTCTGCCTCCCATTCCCTGTCACAGTCTGAACTGTCCTATCTAATAAAGGCATGAAAAAGCCCCCAAAAAGTGAAAAGAAATAAGTATTTCTGGTTGAATAAAACGACATTAAATTGATTGCGTATTCCTCTTTCATATTGTCATTATTGGTAACCGTTTTATAAAAACAATATATATTCATTGCTTAAATATATCATGTTTTTCACGCCACTATCACCGTTTAGACCAGGGGTGTCAAACATGCGGCCCGTGGGCCAAAACCGGCCCGGCAGAGGGTACAATCTGGCCCTCAGCATGAATTTGCCAAGTGTGAAAATTTTAAATTGCACATATATTTATCAAGAAATTTCAGGTGGATCATAATATGTTTTGTAAAAGGATAGTAGTTCATTAACTGTAAACATCTTAATAATGTACTAAAACAGAGGAAAATTTACAATTTTTAAAATATATTTATAGGTTATCATGCTGTTGTTTTACTGGTTAGGCCTATACTTGAGATCAAATTGTGCTGTTTGACACCCCTGGTTTAGACACATCTGAAATGATTGAAGAAACATTACTATTTCTTTGTGTGTGTGTGTGTGTTTTGCGATGTGTGTCTGCATTTTCATCCTTAACCTGAGGATTAACGTAACCTTAACCTTATTTTAGGGTTTGTTTTCTGCTGTTTAGGTTTCAAGGGACTTTCTTGTCGTTCCAACATTTGAGACCGAGGCCTGGAGAGACACAATAGAAATAGAAAATAGAAATATAAGAACAGAATAAACAGATATGATAAATTAAGCTCTGATTTTCACAAACCACGTGCTGCTGCTGCTGCAGTTTTGGTGTTTTTCACAATCAATGCAGATCTGAGGCGCCACATCTCACACACAGTTTCTACTCACACCACAATTACAGAATCCTGCTAAACACTTAAATATATTTAATTAACCACAGCAGAGAAGAAAAAACACTGTAGAAGAGTTTAAAATGTCAGAATATATTCAAAGTTAAATGTGTTCATGGTGGGAACTCTCTAGGGATGGGAACCAAATCCGGTACCGAATTCCCACTGAAGTACCGGGAATCGATTCACGTGAAGTCAAACTGTTCCAAGTCTCCTCTCGTCAATATGTGAATATTCTCCCATATGCTTCTCATCAAAGAGTTTGCACTGCACCTCAGTTTCATTTGTTTCTTAATGATAGTCTCATAAACTATTCCATATTTTATTTCATAGAATGACTATTTGAAACGTTGCCCATCTCTAAAACATAAAATACTCTTAAAGGCTGAAGAGTTGTGATGTTGTTGAGAAATAAATATTCCAATTTCAGAAGTTTTGACTTTGTTTTTTTTTTATTTTTTTATCACAGACAAAATAACTTTAAAGGAGCGGTATGTAAGAATGTGGCCAAAATTGTTGCTGCAGTCAAATTCAAAACACAGCAGCGCGTTGTTTCCCCTCCCCTACCCCCCAGACTCGAGACAAGCCGCTTATTTCGATTGTGTGATATAGTGTAGATATGTCTCAGCAAAGAACACTGCAAAAACTCAATATCTTACCAAAAATATTTGTCTTATTTCTAGTCAAAATGTCATTTCTAGTCAAAACAAATCTCATTCTACTTAAAATAAGACTCATCACATAAAAAGTAACTTGTTTTTTAGACACTTTTTTACTTCTTTCAAGCAGATTTTCACTTGAAATAAGTAGAAAAATCTGATAGTGGAGCAACTTTTTCTTTCTTATTACAAGCACAGCAGATTTTTCTACTTATTTCAAGTGAAAATGTGTTTGAAACAAGTGAAAATGATCTAAAAACAAGTACATTTTTAGGCGATGAGTCTTATTTTAAGTGGAAAGAAATTAGTTTTGACTAGAAATGAGACATTTTGACAAGGAATAAGACAAATATTCTTGGAAAGATTTTGAGGTTTTGCAGTGAAGCTATTTCCCCCAAAAAGGTTAAAATAAAGCCTGAGCCTCGTCTTCGTCCTGGTGGCTTCACCGCTGAGTGAACAGGGTGTTGGCTGCGTGAGTGTGTGTGATGCCGGAGTCTGATTGATGTGACAGTGAGAGTGAGTCTCCTCCAAGAACCTCGGCCTTATTGCTCCTCTGTTACACACACACACACACACACACACACACACACACACACACACACACACACACACACACACTGTACAAGGGTTACAGTTTCCTTCCCCTCCGTCTCCGTCTGTCATATTCTTCCCCCCGTCGCTCCTTTTATCTCTTGTTCCCTTCACCACTCCTTCTTTATTCCTTCGCCCCTTCCTCCTCTCCTCTCCTCTCCTCTCCTCTTCCTCCTCCTCCTCCTTCCTCCTCCTCTCCTCTCCTCCTCCTCCTCCTTCCTCCTCTCCTCCTCCTCCTGCTCCCCTTCAGCTTCCCCGAGGCCAAACCGACTGTACCGATCACATTGTCTGCGCTCCGCCTCCTCAGCTGACCAGATAGCGACGCCGCGATCGGCCAATCAGCATCTAAAGCATCAAGAATCCAGACAGGACGTGGACTCTGATGACACCAGCAGCACAGCACAGATTATCACACCTGGAAATGTCTCGTACACACACACACACACACACGACCACACCTGTGGCTCTGCATTAACCCTTTAACTCTCCTCCTCTGTGTCTCTAACCCTCTTCTCCTCCATGTGCATCTGTTTCCAACAACGAAGAAGCCGGTGAGAAATCAATCCATGGAGCGGTGGATGGCAGAGAGCCATTCTCCCTGGAACTAGTTACAAGTCATTGATTTAACCAGAACTAGGACTCTGGAGCTGGAGACAAGGGACACATGGAGCTGAGTTAAGGTTAAGGTGGAAATCCTAAAGAGTTAAAGGGATAGTTCACCCAAAATTGAAATTTCTCGGCGTAGCAGTGCATGTCCATATAACGGTTGCAAATGGATACCAACTGTCTTCGTAACAAAAAGACACACCAAAAAACATCCAAATACCTCCATGCTGCTCGTATGTAATGTCCGTCTTGTGTTGAAGCCCCGAAATGCGAAATTGTCCCGAAAAAAATTAAATAAGTCTATATTTCAAGCTTGTTTGTAGCGGAAGCTTCTCGAAGCTCCTCTTCCCGGTACAAACAAGCTTGAAATATAGACTTATTTGTGTGTGTTTTTGTTACGAAGACAGTTGGTATCCATTTGCAACCGTCATATGGACATGCACTGCTACGCCGAGACCCCCTGTAACTCAGAGAAGCCACGGAGAACTCTGAAACTTCTCACAGCCCTTAGTCCACATGAGGGGGAGGAGATAATGAGAGAAATTTCAATTTTGGGTGAACTATCCCTTTAAGGTGGAAATCCTAAAGAGTTAAGGTGGAAATCCTGAAGAGTTCCTCTTTAACACAGCTCTACTCGACTGGACTCGACTCAGTTTAGGTCATTTTCCATTATAACTTGAGTACTTCATAGTTCCTCCTCAACGTGCTACTTCTAACCCTCTCTTTCTTCTCTTTCTTCTCTTCAGCTCCAAACAAACTTGGGTTGATCAGGCGCCCTATATACGTACAGAGGCCCCTGTTCGAATCCCCCCGGTGGCGGCGGCCCTTTGCTGCATGT
The DNA here is from genome assembly GCF_905171665.1 of Trachurus trachurus. Classification (NCBI taxonomy): domain Eukaryota; kingdom Metazoa; phylum Chordata; class Actinopteri; order Carangiformes; family Carangidae; genus Trachurus; species Trachurus trachurus. The sequence goes on along the minus strand of NC_139893.1, from coordinate 2,960,290 downwards.
CATTCCCCCTCTCAGTCTCCCTGTTTCCCGTCTCTGTTCGACTGTCCTGTCAATTAAAGGTGTAAAAGCCCAAAAGAACACTTTCAGAAGAAAAGAAAAGGCGGGTTTGATTCCTGTGTCGGACGCTGCGCTCTCTGGCCAATCAGTGGCCGGCAGTCAGTTGACGTCACATTTTAGTATCGACCAATGGCGAGTCCCAGGTACTAACCCTAGTGGAAGTGAGTCGAGTAGCAGTCGTCAACATTTCTGTTCCTAAAAACTGCAGGTTTCCTTCGGTCGTCCTCTGAGGAACGAGTGGTGATTATACGATGACATGTTTGTGTTAATCTGTCAGTCAAGATTAAGGTCCAGTTAAGTGGGTTACAGAAACATAATGATAGGATTTACCACATGTCTTTTCCAGCTCTGTCAGAAGCTGCAGAGGTAACAAGCTTCTTTTTTTATTTTAGCTGCAAAGTTATTAAACAAACAAGCAGACGGCGAGTGTTAATAAATACAGTGTTCAATCAAAAAGCACATAACGTGTGAAACTCTGAGGCCACATGGATAATCACTTCCTGGATCTACTGAGCGATCGTGACGGCTTTGAAGCAGCCGGAGACACAAAAACACAGATTTTAAACCCCACGAGGGGATTTCACTCATTTAATCCTCACAGAGTCCAAGAAGATTTCAGCAGAGTGAGATCTATGTGTTGAGATAAAACAATCTCACTGCAGAGTCTCTCTTATGCTTCTTGTCTTTTTTTTTTCTTTTTTTTTTAATTTGAGAATTAAAGTTCATTCTTATCTTTGGAAACAGCAGCAGACACAACAGCCTCTACAGCGTCCGGACCAAATCAAGTCATTTCAGTTCAATACAAACAAGTGTTTTTATGAGGAACGTTGTGCGTTAACAGTTTAGAGCTGCAGAACGGTGTTGATTGATTGATTGATTGATTTGTTAGAGGTTCAAACTGTCTTAAAACTTGCAGCGTTTCCTCACAGGGAAAAGTTTCCGTCCATGAAGCCGTTGTTTACTCGTCTCCGTCTGTTTTCTGTCCTTAATGAAGACCAGACTGGGATCTGGACTTCGTACTGCAACGTGATCCTCCTCCTCCTCCTCCTCCTCCTCCTCCTCCTCCTCCTCCTCCTCCTCCTCTACGTTCAATAAGACAATGGGAGCTGACTGGACCAATTTGACTAACAAGCACAGTCTCACATGATGACTTTAAACCACATAAGTTATGTGGACGCAGAAATTTATGCAGGCATTCATGCAGTTTTGCAATATAACAGTCTGCTAAGTTGGATGGATGATGTGGTATGGATTTAAGAAAAGTGGAAACACTGTTTTAGTGAAGATAATAAAAATAAAAACCAGTTTTCTAAAAGATAGAAAGCACCAGGAAGTTCAAGTGTCCTCAGGATTTTACGTCAAAATATAAAAAAGAGTTTAAATAATCTTGGATATTTGGACTCTGACTGTTATAATGTACAGATACTGAAAGAAAATACAACTATTAAAGGGATAGTTCACCCAAAATTCTAATTTCACTCATTATCTACTCCCCCTCATGTCAACTAACAGCTGTGAGAAGTTTCAGAGTCCTCCGTTCCTTCTCTGAGTTACAGGGGGTCTCGGCGTAGCAGTGCATGTCCATATAACGGTTACAAATGGATACCAACTGTCTTCGTAACAAAAAGACACACCAAAAAACATCCAAATACCTCCATGCTGCTCGTATGTAATGTCCCTCTTGTATTGAAGCCCCGAAATGCGAAATTGTCCCGAAAAAAATTAAATAAGTCTATATTTCAAGCTTGTTTGTAGCAGAAGCTTCTCTTCCTGGTCCGTCAAATTTGGACGAACCGGGAAGAGGAGCTTTGAGAAGCTTCTGCTACAAACAAGCTTGAAATATAGACTTATTTAATTTTTTTCGGGACAATTTCGCATTTCAGGGCTTCAATACAAGACGGACATTACATTTGTTACATTACATTTGTTACGAAGACAGTTGGTATCCATTTGCAACCGTCATATGGACATGCACTGCTACGCCGAGACCCCCTGTAACTCAGAGAAGCCACGGAGGACTCTGAAACTTCTCCCAGCCCTTAGTCCACATGAGGGGGAGTAGATACTGACTGAAAGTTGAATTTTGGGTGAACTATCCCTTTAAGCTTCATTTAGCTCCTAAATCATGAACCTGTAGGTTACATGAGGCCGAAGACAAAGGAGACAACATGTCTACACAGGACTGTCCCGTCCATGAGGTGTAATGGGACAAGTCCTGGTGGACTTGTCCCCATTAGAGGACGGGCAGACTGTCAAAACGTCCATGATGTGTGCGTGTGTTAAAGGGATAGTAGCATTTTTTTCAAGTGGGGTTGTATGATCTACAAATAGCCCCTAAGTACTTTAATTGCAGTAGAAGACTCTCTGCACTCCTCCCGTTAGCAACGCCAGCCCATAATAGCCCTGCCCAGAGATTTACAACATACAGTGTTGTGAACAGACCCAAAGAAACGGCCTATTTTCACGGCCTAAAAGAGGTTTTACCTGAAAAAAAATACACAGTTCCATTGTTCACTATAATATAATTTTTTCCAGCCCTTCAAAGTGCAGGAAAAACACAGTTTTTATTTGGACCTAACCAACTGCTGATCGGTGGGCGCTAACCCTGGGCGGAGGGATACGTGAGTTGGTTAGGTCCAAATAAAAACTGTGTTTTTCCTGCACTTTGAGGGGCTGGAAAAAAATATACTATAGCGAACAATGGAACTGTGTATTTTTTTCACGTAAAACCTCTTTTAGGCCGTGAAAATAGGCCGTTTCTTTGGGTCTGTTCACAACACTGTATGTTGTAAATCTCTGGGCAGGGCTATTATGGGCTGGCGTTGCTAACGGGAGGAGTGCAGAGAGTCTTCTACTGCAATTAAAGTACTTAGGGGCTATTTGTAGATCATACAACCCCACTTTAAAAAAATGCTACTATCCCTTTAACCTGTGTGTGCATGTCCAGACCAGCAGCTTCTGCAGCTCCGTTAACGAGCTCTGAGCTCAGTCCTGTTCTCAGTCCGGCTCCGGCTCCAAAAGGACACAACATAACGAGATCAGTGTCAGAGCGATCCGATCTATGGCTTTACTGTGGGGTTAAGTAAGGTATTTACCCTCTAAATCTGTTCAACGGCTTTGACCCCGCAGCCCAGACCGAGGCTTCACCGACACTCACTCAGCATCATGACAGAACACTGAGTCCAGTGGTAAACACCTACATTCTGTTTGTAGATTAACAGAGACCAAGTCCTAATTAAAGCTTCAAGCAGCGGCGACGGGGCCGTTAGATTCCTGCACGCAGCAGGGGGCCATGTATGGTGACGACCACCAGGCACCAGACTCACTGCTTCAGATATCCTGCACTTAAAGGGATAGTTCACCCAAAATTCAAATTTCATTATCTACTCACCCTCATATGGACTAAGGGCTGGGAGAAGTTTCAGAGTCCATGATGGTTGCAAATGGAGCTCACTTTTCTTCATCCAAAAAGACACACCAAAAAACATCCAAATACCTCCATAGTGCTCGTCTGTAATGTCCCTCTTGTATTGAAGCCCCAACATGAGAAATTGTTCTGAAAAAAATTAAATAAGTCTATATTTTAAGCTTGTTTGTAGCGGAAGCTCCCAGTGTTGCTCTGCCGGAATCTTGCACGATTTGCGGAGCCGTGAACTGGGTGTCAATGCAAATCGTGCAAGATTTGGACGGACCAGGAAGAGCAGTGCAGGGAGCTTCCGCTACAAACAAGCTTAAAATATAGATTTTTTTTGGTGTGTCTTTTTGGACGAAGAAAAGTGAGCTCTGTTCTCAACCGTCATATGGACATGCAGTGCTGCACGGAGCCCCGCTGTAACACAGAGAAGCCACGGAGGACTCTGAAACTTCTCCCAGCCCTTAGTCCACATGAGGGGGAGGAGATAATGAGTGAAATTTTAATTTTGGGTGAACTATCACTTTAACGGCCCTGATGAAGAACTACTGGCTGTTATAACAGACAAACAGCACATCTGTCCACAGCTGCCTTGAACTCAACGACTTGTGGACTTTAGAGACAAACACTCTGCAGTCGTTTTCCACCTCAGCTCAGGTGAACTTCTCTGAACCTCTAAACCACGATGATGATTCTTCATCAACGTACGATAAAGATGTACCAGACAATGCCTGAGAACTGAATGATATATTCCATCCTGAGAGTGAGCAGCAGCTTCACTTTTTGCATAATCTACATTTTAATAATCCTCAACTTTAAAACTCTTCCTTATTTCATCAACTTCTCTTTAACTGGATACAGACTCAGGGTCAGATTAGACTTTAGCTTTCACCTGGGTTCACCTCGTCGTCGTCACCGTGTGGACGTCATAATGAGTAATACACTGTTCACTGCAGACATCAATATTAATATGAAGTTAGGAGGTTTTCACTCAGACTATTGGACTTTTCCCTTTGATCCAAACTAAATTTACAGGTTTTTAAAGCTTCAAACCAAAGACCCAAAAGATGTCTCGGACGTTTGTACCTTTAACAGGAAGTTCTGGTGGTTAGCCTACACACGAAAAAGAAAGAAAGGGTAAAGAAGAGCAGCAGTAGAAGAAATGTCTGATACACACATGGTCTGACGACAACATGCAAGCTTCAGAGCTTCAGTCGTCTTGTCTCCTCCGCATGACGAGGACGTTCATCTGAATCCCAGCTGGGCTGATGGTGTTGATGCTGCTGGTAGCGACGCTATAACAGGATCATTATCGTGGCCACGATGCCACAAACTCAAACTTACACCAACTAGCCTGTGTTTAAATTCCACTACGAGAGGGCATAGAGTGGAGAAAATCATAGAAAAAGGCTCAAAACCAACTCCTCAATGAACTCACCAGTCTCAGCCTGGTCAGATGTGAACATGAACTGATGAAGCCTCTTATTGGATGAGAGGTGAAACGTCTTCCTAGACAAATAATCAAGTCCAGTTGCTCTCTATTTACATTTCTTTGAGATAACTACATATGACCTGGACAAATGAGAATATTCACAGGCAAACTCAAACTTCATTCATTTTTCTCGATTGCCACTTTGCTAACGAGCTTTGGTGACTTTGCGACTACGTCATACGCACTACGCCTGTTTACAAACCAATCAATGCCAAGTGTACAGAGACTTAGCATACACAGGTAGTCTGGGGCCGTTGACTCACTGTTTTGGTAAGGAACCGGATCCATGGCGAGAGAGACAGGCCTTTCTGTCAAAATAAAAGCACCAAGCTAATAAAATGCGGTGAAACTCTTTAATTTAAGGAATATAATTTACAAGAAAGTCCCAGAGCCATTAAATTAACATTTTGCTTCTATTGTATTACAAGTTAATGTCTATTTGCTAAGTTTTATGTTGGTGAACACTTTTACTTTGGTGAATTTGGTGATTTCCGGATCAGCTAGAAAAATTCGGAGTTAACAGGACGCAAGGCTATACACAGGTGATGAGGACAGGACGTCAGTATGTCATAATGTCATAATAAACAGTTGTTTGGTGTGAAACCAGAACCAAATGGAGCAGAAACACCAACCTGGGTTCAGGAGCTAAACTATAAAGATCTCAAACTATTTGGTCGTTTTGACTGAACATCAGAGACGAGAAGGCAGCGACAGCCAGAAAACCACCTCAGACCGACAGGAAGGAAAACGACGGGATTATGTTTGGAGCTGGGACTCATTAGGAAGGAGCTGTTTTAAGGCAGAAGCTGTAATGAGCAGCTGAAGAGGGAGACAATGTATAATGCATTATCTCCCCTTTCATCCCGAGGATGAGAGGACGGCCAGTTTCTGTGGGACGTCCAAGTGCTGGTCACGGATCTGTGCATCTGTGTGTGTTTGCGCATGTTGCACGAGTGTTTGTGTTTACACACACACACATTCATGCAGATGTTTGTGTGTGTGAAATCTTTTATACATGTGTGTGTGTGAGCAGAGAAGAAAGCATCCAGCTCCTCTGGTGAAACAGGTGAATAAACAGCAGAGCATCAGTCGTCTGAACAAAACTCTTCATTCTTAAATTTCCCTCAGAGTCTCAGCAGTGTGAACAGGGTTAGGGTTACACACACACACACACACACACACACACACACACACACACACACACACACACACACACACAGCTACATTAACATGCGTAAGCCGTTTGCCATATGTGATAATGAGCGATGTGATTGTATGAGATCAGTGGTATCCGGGCGGCGGCCGCGCTGCAGCGATAAACATCAGATGGTGTAAAGGCGCTGCACAAAGGTTCAGCTGGGGCCGTATCATCCTCAGGATCACTGCTTCTGATCCACTGCAAACCATATGGCCCCGCTTCACTTTAACACGCATGGATTAAAGGTCTGCAGCTTTGCCGGGCCACGGACACTTGGTCTGAGTCTGTCAGTGCTACTGTATCTGCTGCTGGGCCTCGTTCTGGTTCTGGCAACCGGGGTTTTAATTAAAACTTTGAGGTCAGTGTTGCCACATTTGATTGAACTAACATCAAACAGACAGAGAGTTTTTTTTAATCTGTCCAACGTGTTTGTATGTAAAAAGTGGAGTAGGACCCCAAGTCTGCAAGGGAAACTCTCACAAATAAATGGTCAGATATGAACTGCTGTGCTTACGTTTTATTGACTAAAAATCTCCATGACTCCACCCCCTTTAGGAGACCAGCAGACCGTGACTCCGCCCCCTTTAGGAGACCAGCAGACCATGACTCCGCCCCCTTTAGGAGACCAACAGGCCGTGACTCCGCCCCCTTTAGGAGACCAGCAGGCCGTGACTCCGCCCCCTTTAGGAGACCAGCAGACCGTGACTCCGCCCCCTTTAGGAGACCAGCAGATGAAGACCCCACCCCCTTTGGGAGACCAGCAGACCGTGACTCCGCCCCCTTTAGGATACCAGCAGACCGTGACTCCGCCCCCTTTAGGAGACCAGCAGACCACAACTCCTCCCCCTTTAGGAGACCAGCAGATCTCACTCTCCTCCACTGGCAGCTTTTATAAATCCACACACATGTTCACAACAGGAGGTGGAGGGACGGTGACCACGCCCACTTTAGGAGACAGACGAGCTGCAGCCCCTCGTTGACACATCCCATTTCCATTGTACATATCATACACTGCAAATAAAACACAAATATAGCATTTCCTTGTTTCAGTTTAACTAAATTCTCACATTTCCTCATTCGACTTTAATATAGTTTTCGTTAGTTGTTGTAGGATGAGACCAGCAGCCTCGACTGGACAGGAAAATATGTTAAAATGCAAACACACACACACACACACACACACACACACACACACACACACACACACACACACACACACACACACACACACACACACACACACCAAAAAATTCAACTTCTACTTGAACAGTCAACTACAGCGTCCGCTCCGTCTCGTCTTCCTAAAGTTTCTGGAAACAGAAACAGTGTGAAAAATAAATGAATTCTGCAACTTTTAATTGGAGCGAAGTGACGAAACGGAACAAACAGCCGCTCTGATTTTAGTCACAGTTTCCCAAACCAAATAAAACTCGGCCCAGTTGGATGGAAAACTGTCCAACCTGGCAACTCTTAACGCCGCCGCCACAAACACACAGTGTGTATTTTATTTTGGAAATACCACAACCCTTTCCTTTTATGTACGTTAATATTTCACATTCATTGTTTCCTGATTTTTGCAAATATGAACTAAACACAATAAAATTTTATATATAAATTGACAACTGCATGTGAAATTAACATGATTTTACAGTTGCAGACTCTTTATACGTTTCTTTTTCTTTTTTTTTATGTATCAGCTGGCATTAATAATAAAGTTTTGAGCACATTTACAGTTACATAATGTCATTAAGAGGAAAACAATTGAATATATAAAATATGAAGCAGAGAGCAGCTCAGTGTGATTAATTTTAGATTGTGCAGAGGAGCCGGTGCAGATATTAGATATTAACTGATGAAGCAGTGATACAGGGGGAAATAATAGGGTTTGTGACTTTAATATGTGAGGCTATTAATCTGCTATCACATGTCATCTGTAGGGACTTGGCCTCGGTGGAGTAATCTGCTGGGTACGGCTCAATCACACACACACACACATTTATACACACTTATACACGTGTGCACAACAGTGATGGGGAGTCCCCAGTAAGTCACACAATTGGTTAATTGTAATTTCTTGCTACTGTAATTATTCGACTGTGCGGTGATAATTACTATCATAGAATCGGGGCAGAATCTGTCAGGATACTGTAATTATTTTACACATGTTGTATCTGCAGCATTAGTGAAGTATAATAGTGGATAAACAAACTCTTTGTCTCCTGATATGATCTCTCTCTCTCCCTCCCACACATTCTGTTGTAGATGTTTGATGGTTTGTGATAACGTGTTTCAGTTTTGAGTTCATTTTTTCAACAATTATTTTTAAAAATCACCATGAAATCTGGTCCAAACATTAATGTTCCTCACAGGATGAATTATATGGTTGGTGATGCCATACATGTGCTAATTAGCTGTAATGCTAACATGCTAAAGTAAGATAACAGTTAAAGGTATAATATGAAGGAATTCCCCCCATCGATCAGTGTGGTCACATATCGGAACGTATTCTTGATGTTGCATTCACGTGAAATCGGGCAGACGTCAGACAGACAACAGACGCTGCACGTAACGGCATAAACAAGCCTCTATGTCAACAAGTGGTCCGTCAACACGAGGCAAAACAATACACGTGACAATATGTTGTCATGGCGATGTGGTATTGTTTTACCGGCTTTCTCTGGACTTCTGTGACTAAAATGACATCTGGTTTGTTAGCGACGGCCGTCTGCCCGACTGCAGGTGAATGCAGCATCAGTGTAACGCTCCATTCCTCCTCACTGCGTTACCGCGGTGACTTTTCACAGACGCCACCTCCACCTGAGCCGACAGCTCCGGTGTCTCCGCTGAGTTTCCGTGGTTTCCTACCGTCACGCTGCCACTGAACGTAAAAACATGGCGACACCACATGGCAGCAGCACCGAGCTTACCCGCTCCATGGAGATATGAATGATATGAACGGCTCATTCAGAGCTGAAAGGAACACTTCAGTTTGTTGATGGGGGGGATTACTGGTTAATGAAAAACAGACTGAAGAACCAAATAATCGATTTTCATGAAGAGATAAGAGGAGAAGTTACACAATGTCCCTTTAAGGTGAAAATCCTTCACAGTTCCTCTTAAAAACCTATAAAGCATCATGTCAGCGTCGTCACTGTTGGCTTTCAGCTCACACCTTGCAGAGCTGCTGCCAAGACTACAGTAAAGACTCTTCTTCTTCTGCAAAAACTCTTACCAAAAATATTTGTCTTATTTCTGTTCAAAATGTCATTTCTAGTTAAAACAAATCTCATTATACTTAAAATAAGACTCATCACAAAGAAAAGTAGCTTGTTTTTAGACACTTTATACTTTTTTCATGCATATTTTCACTTGAAATAAGTAGAAAAATCTGATAGTGGAGCAAGTTTTTCTTTCTTATTACAAACACAAAAAACTTGCTTTCACTGACAGATTTTTCTACTTATTTCAAGTGAAAATTCGTTTGAAACAAGTGAAAATTATCTAAAAACAAGTAAATTTTTAGGTCATGAGTCTTATTTTAAGTGGAAAGAGATTAGTTTTGACTAGAAATGAGACATTTTGACAAGAAATAAGTCAAATATTCTTGGAAAGATTTTGAGTTTTTGCAATGTTCTTGTTCTTCAGTCTTTTTCTTGTTTTAGTTCCTCCTCCATCCTCACCTCTCCTCCTCCTCCCTCTGGAACAGCTGTGGCTGCCTGCAGCGTTCAGCCTGTCGACCAGAGGATCATGGGAACATGGCTGCACTCATGAAGCAGGACTCACAACATACAACAACACGCATACACACACACACACACACACACTGCTCCATCAATGCACGTAATATATTAAACACACGTCGTGGCATCAGAGGTTCCTGAAACAGTGAGTGTGTTTGTGTTTGCTGTATATTAAAGTGGTATAGGCTTTGGTGGGCTATTGATACGATCAATAGTGACAGATATATGGCTAATTAGTGCAGCCTGGGCTCAGCTGTCCTCACCTCTCACCAGCGCGCCGTGAAATTGGATTAATTTACTTGGTCTTAACTCAGAGTCTGTGCAGCCGACAGGAAGCTGCTTTAACCAGCTCACATTTGTTGCTGCTGCTTCTTTTCTTTTTTTTCTCACAAAGAGACTTGTTTAAAATTTAGTTTAATCTATAATGCGTCTTCAACCACACTTTAATGTTGTTGAGAAGCGTGCAGCACACACATACACACATATACACACTCATGCCTGCACAGTATGTGTGTGTGTGTGTGTGTGTGTTTCAAAGCAGGGGTTGCTAGTAGTCCAATTAGCTCGGCTCTTCTTTACGGCGCTAAGGTTCTTACAAAGACAATCTGTTTCTGAGGAACTCCTTAAGAGAAGCTCAGTCCTTAAAACAACCTCCTCTAAGCTTTTTCTGACTCCATCTGTTTCCATCTTACGCTGATGATTTACTAAGTCCAGAATCCAGAAGCTCCTCCACCGACAGTCTTCATCTGGACGGCCGCTAAACCGACGCTCTGATGCCTATAAATCCCCCGTTGATACCTGTAATCTCTGCTGTCCATATTCTGAACCCTGCTCGACCACAAGCTCACAACATTATTGATATAATTGGCTTCCTTTCTTTATTTTTTTTGGTCATCTACTAGTAGTTCCAGACAACGACAGCGACCGACAGCTCCGGTGACTCTTAGGCCTGGTCTACACGTATACGATATATTCCTAAACGCACATTGTTCTGTCCATTGGGTCTCTCAACCAACACGGCGGTTTCACCCACATAAACGGAGATATTTTGAAATGGATAAAAAAGTGGAGAAATAAAAAAATATCCGATTGAGTGGATCCGTGTAGCGATGTTAAACGGAGCTGGTGTTGATACGATGACGTCAAGCGCCTAGCGACAAGCCGTTCGCCACAACAATGGCCGACATGTACCGGGCATGGATCTATTATAGGGATGTCACAATTACTTGTTTTCACAATTAATCGCGGTATTAAACGCCACAATTATTTAATCGTAAAGATTCCTAATACCGTCACTTACCAAAAAAGATCATGTTGGAACCATATTGGCAGATGTGCGCCAAAATAAAGGTAAATGCACAGATACTGGTCCATTTACCTAACGTAACATTGAATTGGTAGGAATTTAAATGTTAGTGTGTCATTTTTAATTAAAAAAAAGCAAAACAAAACAAAAAATTATTAAAATAAACGTAAACATTTGGTATAGATAACAGTTTATGACCTGAATATTTCAAACACTTCCCCTGGGGATTAATAATTGGTCATATATTAATAGATATTTGAAATATTTTGTGTAAACAATGAGTAATGTCATTATATTTTGACTATATTTGATTTTACACATTCATAGTGTTGTGAAATTAATTAATGCATAATAATCGTGATAATCGTAACACCGTGATTATTTCTCTGACAATAATCGTACCAAGAAAATTTATATTCGTGACATCCCTAATCTATTATAATACATCCATGGTACCGGGATATCTATTAGGTCTCATCTCAGCTCTACACATGAACGTAACGTTGTTGCATCAACTGCACTCCAACGCTACGCAAAGGCGTCTGCTGCTGCGCCCGATATTACTGGATAGCCCCAAGCGTCCACGGTTTAAAATACGTCCTTCTTACGTGGTATTTTACATTTTGCTAATCGCTACCTGTCGGCCGGGCGTGGCACTGCAGGCTTCAGAGGCGATCGTTTTCAGTTTTGCCTCTTTGTATGGACACAGATATTTCTGTGGTGTGGACGGAGTTTTTTTTTTTTAATGAGGACGAAAATCTCCGCTTAAAGGTGTACAGAAAAGAAAATTGAATTTGAGCCCACTCTGGGTCATACAATTAGTGTAATAACTCATCTATCAGACGATGGAGGCCAAACTTTGTGCAAAATTCTATTTTTAATAAAATCCGGGATGAAAGTGTGGTATTTTTTTTCGCATTGGATAATGCAGGCGCACGGATTATACGTCACGTTGCTCACGATTCATCAGCCACTGATATTGGATCCATCATCCGTCAATCAGACGTCTGAGACACACACACACACACGGAGCTCGGTCTCGCCCCAAGCTTTGAATATCCCGCCCGCTCGATAACGACCAATCAAATTCGTTTTCCTTACTCGGGTAAACTCGTTGCAGCTCGTGACAACTCGGCGCGACAAACAGGACAAACGGCCATTTCTGTACACCTTTAATAAAATCTCCATATGTGTAGTCCAGGCCTGAGTGCTTCTCCACCAAAGAGAACCTGGTGCTGGTGGTGAACAAGGAAGCCATCTTCAGCATCGATCAGCAGTTTAACAAACATAATAAGATATAGATAACGTCCATGTTTATCTTTGTGGTGGTCCTGTTGGTCAGATGACCCCGCCCCAGTTCTTGGCTCTAGACCAGCAAAGAGTTGGCGCTGGTCTGGAACCAGCTCGGTAGAAAAGGTGTTTCTGAGGAGAAGATCGAAGACGGAGGAGGAACCACATGTTCCTGCATCAACTAATCTGACCTGATATAATCTGGATAAATGAAAATAAATAAAAAGTTAATAAATAAATGACAGGGTTTAACAAGTCACTGAAAATATCTTTGTAAAATGAGTGTTTCCTGAACCAAAACCGTTCCTTTTTCCACCTCTCATCATTAAGTCCCATTTTTCAGTTTTTTTTCTCCCCTCACATATTCTTATTTTCCTGCGTCTCTCTCTCTCTTTTTATCTCTGTCTGTTGTAACATGACTGCTCTTTGCCAACAGCACCCCTGCGAAGTACAAAAACACCCCTCTGCGCGAGGCCTCTGCGTGGGACTTTCTTGTGATGCTGAGAGGAAACCACTGAGCGAGAGAGACGGAGAGAATGAAACAGAATCAATCCATCCGACTGTCTGTCCCTCCAACATACATGTGTTTCTATACGGAGGAGAAAGCTTTGGAATGTCAATGAGAATTATAATATATTATAGATATCAGTCTCCTCTTTCAGCTATAGGCTAGATGTTGTTTCAAAGAGGTAAAGGGATAGTTCAACATATTGGCAAACTGGCCCATTGCCATAATCCCTATAGTCATAGCAGTAGGTTCGTTACCTTTCATTGTCGGTGCAAGCTGTTTTTAGAACGGCGGAGCAGAGCCGTGAGCTGCTCAGAGCTACGCTACGGAGGCTCATGGGATTTCTTGGTTTCCCTCATCAAACTCATCATCAAATACACAATCCAACAACTCCACAATGCTCTGGTGGACAAGTTGTGAGCTGCACATTCACCACGCTATGAGATAATAACACAACGTTACCACACAGAGTTGTTTTAGAGGGAAATTCATGCAAAACCGCTGATGCACGTTGCGTTCAGGGACAGTTTTTCATCAACAGTCTCTGCATTTCCCTCTAGCTCGCGGCTCTGCTCCGCCGTTCTAAAAATAGCTTGCACCGACAATTAAAGGTAACGAACCTGCTGCTATTATGGCAATGGGCCAATTTGCCAAAATGTTTAACTATCCCTTTAACATGTTTAAAGGGATAGTTCACCCAAAATTCACATTGCACTCATTATCTCGGCGTAGCAGTGCATGTCCATATAACGGTTGCAAACGGATACCACTTTTCTTCGTAACAAAAAGACACACCAAAAAACAGCATGGAGGTATCTGGATGTTTTTTGGTGTGTCTTTTTGTTACGAAGAAAAGTGGTATCCGTTTGCAACCGTTATATGGACATGCACTGCTACGCCGAGACCCCCTGTAACTCAGAGAAGCCACGGAGGACTCTGAAACTTCTCCCAGCCCTTAGTCCACATGCGGGGGAGTAGATAAGAGTGCAATTTAATTTTGGTGAACTATCCCTTTAAATGAGTGACTTGATCAATAACTGGAGATCTCCCTGGTTCTGTTTCTGTGTCTCAGGATCAGTGAGGTTAAAGTTTCCTGAAGAGACGAAGTCAGACTCTGTTGTTGTTGTTGTTGTTGTTATGTAACTGGACCCAGAGAAAGAAAGTTACTCATTGTGGACCAACAGCACCGTGCACGCACACACACACACACACACACACACACACACACACACACTGACCCAGTGAGCATCTCTCTGGTCCCCAGCCATCTGTCAGAGGTTTTGGGGGGAGAGCTGATGATGATGGGGTCTCCAGGCGCCATGACGACAGCTCAGGACGCTGCAGTTTGGCGTGTCACGAGAGGCTGACACGCACACACACACACACACACACACACACACTGGCACATTCACACTGTATCTTTACTAGAAATCAGACTCGTCCATCCGTCCCGGTTCCCATGGATACGATATCTCAGCAACACCTTCTCTACAAGGACTCAGACATGACCTCATGGGATGTAGCCTAGGTCATCACAGGTTAAAGGTCAAGGTCACGCTGACACACACACACACACATACACACACATACACACACACATCTGAAGCTAACGGGCGTTCCTCATGTAAAACACACCTGGTAAAGTTGAATACCACCTTAAATTGTCCGTTAAAGGTGGAATGAGACTTTTGATATTTGAACTCAGCAGCAAAAACCAACACCTCCTTCTCTCCAGAAGCTCCGCCCCTCACAGCGGTTGGTGAAAACTGTTTCTCATTGCTGACACAAAACAAACGTTAGCCTATATAAACATAGTATATAATAATATAAATAAATGACATCCCATAAACGCAGCAGGAAACTACTTTTTGTTATTTGTCAACCAATTTATCAAACCAACTCGTGGCTCAGGAACCTTTTGAATTTGGTTCGGATAAATAAACGTGAAACAAATAAAGGCGGTTTCCCTCGGCAACCACATCAACTCTCCTGTTACCACGGCAACAGACAATAACTAGAGTTGTGTTCTGGTTCCGACACCAGCACCATCCTGCTGCTGAAGATGATGCATCGACATCGGTATCGGTGAGTCCAGGCAGCGGTTCGATACAAGGCCTCCATTAAACATTGATATCTATCGAAGAATAAAAGGGATAGTTCAACATTTTGGCAAACTGGCCCATTGCCATAATCCCTATAGCAGGGCTGTACAGTGCGAGCATTTCACTCGCATATGCGCCTAAAAATAGTTTGTGCGAGTAGAAAAAATAAAAAGGGAGCACCGGTGCGACTACGGATTTCAACCCTTTCATTCGCATTTTGCTCCTAAACTAAATCCATACTATGTGTATCAAAGTAGAGTAGCCCACAATTCTCGCGCATCTCTGTATAAAAAATGGACAAGCACTGTCCTACAACTTCTTTTTCACACCTGCAAAACACAGAACTCATGTGATGAGATGCGAAGACGTCGCCCTGCGGCGAGTTTATGAATGAAAACATCCGCGCCGCCCGGCCAGCACGGGCGATTCACCGCCCGCGGACGTTAAAATTAGGACAGATTGATCTCTCTGTGTGTGTGTGTGTGTGTGTGTGTGTGTGTGTGTGTGTGTGTGTGTGTGTGCGTGTGTACGTGTGTACGAGAGGAGGACTAGTTTCTCCTCGCCACTGCGGAGTCCGACGATGCGGCGCGAGTTGAGCGGAGCGATATCGGTGTGAAAGTCGTAGCCGGACACTCGAACGTTGAAGGAAAATTAACTGACCGTGTACGATGAAGAAAATTGACTCGTATTTCCTAAAAAAGCAAAGCGAAACCGCTGACAGAGCTGCCATCGGTGAGAGAAATGTGGGAGAAGTGGAATCTGGGACTGACGATGTTGACTGCGTCGAGCCGGAGGAGATGCCAACAGTTAGCCTAGCTAGCATCGGTAGTGCTAGCAAGGTTTACAAATTTAAAGCCGACTGGATCAAGCTCTTCTCCTGGTTGGAATTTGAGGACAACCTCATGTTTTGTAAATACTGTAAAGGCCAAAAGCAGGCAGGAAATTCGGCATTTGTTTCTGGAAACCCCCATTTTAAAAAAGATAGTGTAACCAAACATAACTACTCCAAGCGGCACATCGCCTGCAGAGACAGTTACATGCTGAGACAAAACAAACCAGCCTTGACAGTGACCGCAGCTCTGGACAGGCAGGTGATGTTGTCCGAGGTGGAGATGAGGAGGCAGCTTAAAATCAAAATGAACATCGCCTACTTCATCGCCAAGGAGGAAGAGCCGTTTGTCAAGTTTGGGCCACTTATCACGCTGCACAAGAAGAACGGCGTTGATATCAACCCAACCTATGACAACCATGTCAGGTAATATTTTCCAATAATATTAATATAGTAGTAATAATAATAATATTTAAAATCATAGCTTTTTACTAAAACAAAGCAATGTTGTCATTCTGGCATGTGTATAGTACCATTATGATAAGTAATGTAACTGCATGTGATGTCAGTCATATTATGTAACAGTATGTAGCTTAGTATGTGTATACTACATACTACATATGCCAGGCTATGTATTTATTTCTTGGCCTCAGTTGCAGGGAGATAAGCAGTTGTTCTGCAACACTGTTTGTATCCAATAAAACTTAAAATTACAAACCATAAGTGTTTTACAACAGTGTTCTCATTCATACAGGTGTGCGGAAATGATTGGACAAGTTGCCGATCTCTTGAAAGAGAACCTAGCTGCTAAGCTGAGAACAGCAAAGCACCTTGCAGTTCTCATTGATGGTGACACTGACATATCAAACACCGAGTGTGAGATTGTCTATGTGCGTCTGGTAGAGGGTGGGAAGCCAGTCACTCTCCTTGTTGGACAACAGACCCTTGAACACTCCCATGCCAATGGTAGGTGGTCACGGTCTAGCAGCAAGAGTAACCTTTATTTTTGTATAGTTTCATAAATGCATAATTGAGTCACTATCTTGTTTGTTTTAAGGCCACAAAAGTTCTTATTGTTTTTATGCTATCCTTCAAGGTGTTCTGGATGCAACCAAGGCTGCATTCAATGCAGTTTGCCCAGACGACAATGGAGGGTCATGGATGAAGAAGATCATCAGCTTTGGGGCAGATGGTGCCTCAGTGAATATGGGCCACCGTGGAGGAGTGATTGCTCTCCTGCAAAGAGAGGCAGGGGAGTATATTATCCCTATCCACTGCATGCCACACAGGTTTGTAACTGGAAAAAATGGTTATGTGGTAGCAGACATACATGCACATTTGTCACATGCGTGTGTGCACACACAACCTAAATTATTTGTCAGTCACACACAAATAGGCACACAGACACACCACTGTAACAGAGTAGGGAAAAAAAGAAGAGGTGGATAGTTTTTTTTTTTAACTATATTTTGGCTTTCACAGACTAGAGCTGGCGATCCTAACCCTCCAGAAGAAAGAACCAATGGTGTCCCAGGTCTACGATCTTCTGCATCTTGTGTGGAAGACCTACCACTTCAGTGGAAAGTCCAAGAGAGAGCTCCATCAACTAGGGAAAGAGCTGGGTGTGGATGTCTGCACACCGTCTACTGTCAAAGGGACACGCTGGATCCCCCATGTCCACAGGGCCCTCAAAGTGTTCCTGCGACATGGAGCAGACAAGAACCTTGCCACAGACAATGGCCAGTACTCCACTGTCCTGCAGCACATGGAGCACCTGGCTGTTGCAGGTACAGTGGAGGTTCAAGGACGGGCAAAGAAGGTCAGTTTTACAACATTAAGTTAAACAAAATAGGTTTTAAGTTAAATGACATTTCAGACTTGAATGGTTGGCAGATGATGAGGTGGCTAGGAATACAACACTTATTTTGTATTGATCTACTGCTACACAGGTAAAGAGAGAAATGGAGAGTGCACCTTTTTGTGTATTCTGCCATTTTCTCTCTGACATGTTCGAGGAGCTGTCTTCACTTAGCCTCACCCTGCAGAGAAATGACCTGATCCTCCCCCAAGCTACGTCAGAGCTGAGGAAGACAGTGACAAGACTAGAAGGACTTAAGTCTAGGGCAAAGTCAGGAGGCATGCTGGAGAAGATCCAGACCATGCTTGCTCAGCGTGGAGATGATGAGTGCAGATTCCAGGTGTGTTAGGATGAGTTTGTTAGGATCTAATGGAAACAAATGTTTAGAGCAGAAGTGTGAGAATCTGTCACTATATGAGAATTAGTGTAGGTCTATACAATGTAAAGATTTGGAGAAATGCAGTCTTTAAAACAATTTTGTGTGATTGTCTCTGTCTCTGTCTCTGTCTCTGTCTCTCTCTCTCTCTCTCTCTCTCTCTCTCTCAAAGGGAATACCACTGAAGGGGAATCTGACAGGTCTCACAGACCTCACCCATCCACAGCTGAAGAAACACATGGAGGCAGCTATCACTATTGGTGTGACTGAGCTAAAAGCCAGGTTTGGTGGGCTTCTGAATGATGACGCTGAAGTCAAGACCCCGGTGCAGGCCTTCAGAGTCTTCAATCATGACACATGGCCAGATGATCAGGGCAGCCTTCTGACCTTCGGTGATGGTGATGTGGCAGACCTGGTGAGGCATTTCAGAGAGCCTCTTGAGAGGTAAGAATGTATTTTGCACTGCTGTGATGTAGGCACTGCCTGATGTGATGTGAACAATGATGCCTGGGTATTTGCTAACTTCCTCTGTTAAATCTCTACAGATCAGGGTGTGACCTGGCAGCTGTTGAGGATGAGTGGCAGGGACTGAAGATCTTGGTCAGTCAAACTTTCAAGGACAAGTCCTACAGTGGCCTGTGGGAGACCATGCTGACCAAGGAGCCATACAGGGAGGATTACAAGGTAAGCAAACACTGCTGAGTGTTTGCATGCTGCAGTGCCCTTCTCCTATTATTGGTGGTTAAAGATGAGATAAGTAAGGCCTATCTTAATCCCCCTAGAACATACTGGAGTTGGTGCAGCTGATGCTAGTGTTGCCCATTTCGGCTGCCCAGTGCGAAAGGGGCTTCTCTGCACAGAACCGCATAAAGAGCTCCAAAAGAAGCAGCCTTGCAGTCTCCACCACCGAAGACCTCATGAGGATCACCCTGGAGGGGCCCAGTCTTGAGGACTATGATCCAAGTCCTGCAGTGGACCGCTGGATGAACTCAGCCAAGCGTGCCAGGCGACTTGACTACAAAAAGATGTGGGACAGGGATGTTCTCTGTGTTTAATTGAGGGTTACAGTAGGCCTTATGATGGCCCTGTGTTTATATGTATTAGTGCACATGTGTTACTGTGTACGTGATTTGAGTGTAAAATAATAAAATTGTGTTATTTATGAAATTTAGTAGTGCTCCTAAATTTTTTTCTGTGCTCCTAAATTTTTTCATTTAGGAGCACTTGTGCTCCTAGTGAAAAAGCTAAGCGTACAGCCCTGCTATAGTCATAGCAGTAGGTTCGTTACCTTTAATTGTCGGTGCAAGCTGTTTTTAGAACGGCGGAGCAGAGCCGTGAGCTGCTCAGAGCTACGCTACGGAGGCTCATTATGGGATTTCTTGGTTTCCCTCATCAAACTCATCAAATACACAATCCAACAACTCCACAACGCTCTGGTGGACAAGTTGTGAGCTGCACATTCACCACGCTATGAGATAATAACACAACGTTACCACACAGAGTTGTTGTAGAGGGAAATTCATGCAAAACCACTGATGCGCGTTGCCTTCAGGGACAGTTTTTCATCAAACAGTCTCTGAATTTGCCTCTAAAACAACTCCTGGAGTGTGGAGGTCCCACACTCCAGTCTAGTAGATGACATAATGCAGTCCCTCCAGGATTTCGCGGGCTTTTTTTGTGATTGTTGCGGCCTAAAATGCCTGAATTTGCGGCCACATTTTGAAAAAATTGCGGTGCATGTTGCGATGTTTTAAGCCCTTTTGTTGTGATTAAATTGCGGGAGACAGCGAAAGTTGCAAAAAAAAGTTGCAGTTTTGTTCTGAATAATTAAAAATCAAAGGAAAATTTTGAAATGTCACAAATTAATGTGATGTCATGTTATACCAGCAATTTTCCACTTGTTAAGAAAGGCACAGGAAAATTATATAGAGTTGAAAGTTGTTTTACTTAATTAAAATGTCTGTTTAAAAATCGTGGTAAAAGAACTGTTTTATTAAAACAGTCCAGTCTTTGAATAAAAAGGGGAGGGTGGCTACTCAAGTCCAGGGCCAGGGCCTCAGGATGGGGGAAGGGGCACCTGGCCGCCGGCTGCTCCGCTCCGGCCCTGCAGTGGCGCACTCACTGGATTCCCCCTCGGCGAGTGCTGCGGGGGGGACACAGCCTCGGGTGGTCAACCAGGACAACTCACACACTCAACACGTTCAACTCAGCTTGTGTTCCTTTACTTATCACTTTGTGCACGTTATATTAAGTTTCTTGCCGTCAGCCCAGCCACGCTGTTCCTCCGTGGACTCACTTTCAACCAGCGCTCCGTCCAGACTCGCGGAAAGCACCGACAATTGGTCCAATTTGCGGAAAAGTTGCGGTGATTGTACAAAATTGCAAGATCGCAAAAATTCGCGGGGATTGGCTGAATTTGCGTTAATTGTTGCGATCGCAACATCGCGAATTCCTGGAGGGACTGATAATGGGCCGCGATTAACCCCGATTTTAAAAAATGGGCGTGTTATTTTTTTAAAGCAGAACTATGCAGGATTTCGGCTGTAATTATTGTGGCTCAGAGTCACTGTGATGGTAGAGTGACCTGTTATGAGGTGAATGGGGTCTAGGCCAATGCGCTCACCCCCCCCACTGGCTGAAAACCGCACTTGCAAGATCAGTCCTCCGTCTCGGTGTCAATGGATAGAACTATCGCGAGAAACTGCTTTACGGCAGTACGAGATAAGAACGCAGATGACGTCATGCATGTCATGAATCGTGATTGGTTTGAGTTCGGAAAGTCGGAGGAAACCATGGAAACATGTTTGTACTGATGAAGTTCGGCTTGTGGCTAACACGGAGCTAATGCTAACAGACACACACACACCATGGATCTTTTATAAGATAATGTAATAGGCCTACATCATGACACACACACACACGCCTTCGCGTTTTGGAACCTTTATTCATGTGTGTGTGTATGTCTGTGTCTTTGTGTCTTTGTCTGTGTGTGGCCGTATTAGCGTTAGCTCCGTGTTAGCGTTAGCGTTAGCTCCGTATTAGCGTTAGCTCCGTATTAGCGTTAGCTCCGTGTTAGCATTAGCTCCGTGCTTAGCAAACACAGCTCTCTACCTTCAGCAGTAAACACAAGCACGTGTAGGGAGGGGGTGGAGGAGGTGGCGGCGAGTTTTTTTTTTACGACAGTGACATGTGCCTCCTAGAACTGTGGGGGAGCTCCGGAGAGGGAAAAAAAGAGAAACCAACGAAGGAGCGAGCTATTTCCGGCCAAGTTGCATAGTTCTGCTTTAAATTTAACTATGACTATGACAGCCCTAATTAAAATATAATTCTAATATTTAACATAAGAGGCATTGGAAAATTGACTGAGCCCTATCATTAATACTAATTGATGTTTACATGTCTTTGTATTCTTCCACACACTGATTTTCTCTGTGACGACACGAGGAAACAAAGAACTAGTTTAGTTGATCAGCTGCAGCACCACAACAACAACAACAACAACAGGAGGCCGCAGGGCGGTCGGCAGCTCAGACCGGATCGTCTCCAACGAGTGTGTGATGTTTCTACTACATCCATGTTTTATCAGCAGCAGCCGAGGCCGAGGGTTGAAGAGGAATTTAAAATGACCACATGAGAGACGGAGAGAAGAGTTCAGCAGGGTTGTGTGAGTGTGTGTGTGTGTGTGTGTGTGTGTGTGTGTGTGTGTGTGTGTGTGTGTGTGTGTGTGTGTGTGTGTGTGTGTGTGTGTGTGTGTGTGTGTGTGTGTGTGTGTGTGCGTGCATGTGTGTGTGAGAGCATTTTCATGTGCTAGCATGTACTGTATGTGGGTGTGTATGAGGAGGTTGTGTGTGTGTCTGTGTGTGTGTACTGTATGTGTGTTGTATCGTGCCACACACAACAGTAACACAGTGTGTGTGTCACGCGATACCATCACATCCCTCTGTCGTGACCTCGCTGCTTGTCATGGCCACATGTTTCCGTGGTAACATAAGTGGACATATGTTGGCCATATGGTTGGTTTAGTTTAGTTGTGTTTATGTTTGTGTGAGCGAGCGAAAGAAAGACACACACACACACACACACACACACACACACACACACACACAAACACAAAGAGAAAGGAAAACCTAGATAAAGGAGATCTGGATCAACTCTGCTCTTCTTCAAAATATAACGTTGATCATTGATTGATTGATTGATTGAATCAGCATTTCTCAAAGACCCACCGGCTTTTAACAGCCACAAAAACAAGACGCCAACTCCAACAGTTCATAAGTTATAACCTAAAATGTAGGACTGCCCCCAAATAGTCGACCAAGCACTGGTCGACCAAAAAATCATTAGCCGACCAAAATCTCACTGGTCGATTGGTCGCAGGAAAAAAAAACAAAGATTTGGAGCCATGTCTTGTCAAAATTAAGTCAAAATCAATATGACTGAACTGTATATGAGAGGCTATAGGGCTTTTAATTTGAAGGGCCAGATACAGGAAGTTGTGACACGCACTCGCTTGTGTTTTTTTACGGCAGGGCAGGTTCCCCCTTTTTTTGGGGAATTTGAAATTCTCAACAGAACCAAAAAATTGTTGTGTTTTCCTTGTGAACTGTGACAGAAGAGGAGAAAGGAGAATCTGCTGGAAAACCTCAATGTTCGGTGGCGATTTGGACAAAAACATAATTTCAAGAAAAGCTACAAAACCAAGACAAGAAAGAACCAGTTGTAGCCGAAACCAAGGCAGAGTTCACTCCAACACCAGACCGAGTGATTCATAAAGTTAAAGGAGAATTCCGGTCATCTTTGACCCCTAAATCGTTGTCCTGATGGTCACCCAGTGTTGTCTGGAGCAAAAAACAAGACTAAAATTGATGCAGGCAAACCAGAGTTACACCATGGCTACCCGGCGCTAGGGATAGCCACAACGCTAACGTATGGGGGCAATTCTTTCAACCACAACAAACACTCAGAAAACAATCAAAAATGACCGGAATTTTCCTTTCAGAAACTGAAGAAGGAACCGAGACAACATGAAAGACATTTTGCAGTTGTTGTGTTTCCTTCCTCCTGAGTAACGCAGAGTAACGTCCTCCCACTTTGACTCCACTTCAACTGAAGCGATCGCTGCTGGTTCAACAGGAAGCACCGAGGATCTGGGACTACAGAACCAGAACCACAACCAGAACTGGAACCAGAACCAGAACTGTGTCTGTCTGAAATCGACCAGTGTGATCACAACAGTCGCACTCGGGTGTGTGCACCAACACCATCCGCTCCAACTACCTGGTGTAAGCCACAGGTTTGAGCCAAACAGGCTCCCGTAGCCGTGTATCTGCAGAGAGCGATGAATCCAGACGATATGAAATGAAACGAGCATCGCTACAAATACCACGCGTACTTGTGTCTCCATTGTTGAAGTTCAGCGTTATTTGTCAGAGTTTCATTTTAAAGGGATAGTTCACCCAAAATTGAAATTTCACTCATTATCATTATCTCTGAGTTACAGCGGGGCTCCGTGCAGCACTGCATGTCCATATGACGGTCGCGAACGGAGCTCACTTTACTTCATCCAAAAAGACACACCAAAAAACATCCAAATACCTCCATGCTGCTCGTATGTAATGTCCGTCTTGTATTGAAGCCCCGAAATGCTTAATTGTCCTGTCAAGTCTATAAAAACAAGTCTATATTTCAAGCTTGTTTTGTAGCGGAAGCTTCTCGAAGCTCCACTTCCCGGTTCGTCCAAATTTGATGAACAATTTCGCATTTCGGGGCTTCAATACAAGACGGACATTACATACGAGCAGCATGGAGGTATTTGGATGTTTTTTGGTGTGTCTTGTTGTTATGAAGACAGTTGGTATCCATTTGCAACCGTTATATGGACATGCACTGCTACGCCGAGACCCCCTGTAACTCAGAGAAGCCACGGAGGACTCTGAAACTTCTCCCAGCCCTTAGTCCACATGAGGGGGAGGAGATAATGAGAGAAATTTCAATTTTGGGTGAACTATCCATTTAACAATCAGGACTTGTGTAAACATGATGCTCTGCCAGTAGCGTGACATTTGGACCAGAGTGAAAACAAACATGTGTGAAAGCAAACAAAAAAGAAAAAAAAAGAATGATTTTCACATTTGACAGTTTGAAACACGCTAAATTTTAGAGGGACAGTTCAACATGTAGTCAGATTCTCCTCTCACCACAACAGCTATAGTCATAGCAGTAGGTTCAAGGCCTTTATCAGTGCATGTTGTTTTGAGATGGGCGGGGCAGAGACGTGAGCTGCTCAGTGAACACAATGGAGGTGAACGGTACAGGTCCCCTGTCCCACATCAAACGCATCAAATACACAATCCAACAACTCCACAACGCTCTGGTGGACAAGTTGTGACCTGCACATTCACCACGCTATGAGATAATAACACAACGTTACCACACAGAGTTGTTTTAGAGGGAAATGCAGCCGGAACTACATTCCAGACACGGCTGCTGGGCGGAGGGATTTCAGAAGAGAAAGTAGTTCAGAGTATTTGCTTCATGTGTCGTTATGTTACATAAAGTGAGCACTAAGAAC